>NW_027207544.1:0-252685 GCF_963455315.2 Globicephala melas | reverse complement strand
CATATTGCATGGTACCCATTCCACGGGTTTCAACTACCCAGGTTTAAGGTATTCTTCCTTCAGCTAAAACATGCATGTGGAACCTAGAGTATGATCAACCATGTGATCGGGAGACGTGTTCAAATATGTCTCAGTTTTCGTACCCTGGTACTCGGGTGCAACATTCCAGACGCTTTACTAACACTCTCCCCACTTAGAGAGTCAGCGCCTTTAACCTCCTGTTTGGCCCAGTTTGCAATTTCTGCGGAAGATGAACAGGAATAGCGAGAACCAATGAGAGACTAGCTGGAGGTGTCTGGACGGGCAAATTTAACTCTCATTTCCCACCAGGAAGAGGAAATAACCAAAGGCTCAGCGTGCCGTGCCGGAACCAGATTAGGGCCTGAAGCCATCCTGCGGTGTTGCGGCCAGCTCACAAGAAAACGAGTTGAAGAAAGGAGCTCAGGGGCACTGTAATTCACAAACCTGCAGAGTTATAAATGACAACTATCGTCCAAAAATATACTGAAGTAAGGCTGCCAAGAGGACTTGAAAGCGGGGCAGAATTGCAGGAAACCGATTTCAGGAGGTAGACTGGAATTGCATTGAAAGCATAGGAAAAGAGGCAGAACGTCCACAATGATGCACTTGGCCAAAAAGGGCGTATGCGTTTTTTCCTGAATATATTCAGGAAAAAACGCATACGCCCTTTTTGGCCAACCAAGCAAGCTTGCAAAGGAAATCTGCACTACAATGAAGTCTCACTTCCCCCCGGTCAAAAGGGCCATCTGAAAAAAGTGTAAAATCCAGAAAGGCAGGACAGGCCATGGAGAACTGGGAGCCTTGTTATGCTGATGGGCGGGATGTAAACTGCCAACAGACACTCGGGAGAAGTGTATGGTGTTTCCTGAAACATCTAAAAAACAAAGCAACAGAGCCTAGGGCACTTCCACTTATGGTCCTATAGCTTAGGGAAATTAAAATCAAAAAGATACAGCCACCCCAATGTTTGGGACGCCTCTGTTTACAAGAACCTCGTTTACCGTACAAGTTCAATATCACAGAAAGTGAAAAATGGATAAAGAACTTGTGGTACTTACGTACAATGCAGTATCACTCAGCAGTGAAATCTATGTCATCAGGCCCGTAGCAGCACAATGAGTGGATTCAGGTACGATGATTCTAACTGAAATAAGTCACACAGAGAAAGAAACATCATAAGATATCAGTAATACACGGAATGTCAACTTGGCTACACAGGAACTGAATTACAGAACAGAACAGGGTCTCAAATTTAGAAAACCAACTTATGCTTGTTTAAGGGTAAAGGTGAGTTGGGGTGCTGCATAAAACCAGAGATTGAAATGAGCACAGATAAAGTTCCTTAAGCCAAATATGGAATACACAAGAGCTACTCCTTGCTCAACGAAATGGACTCAACACCGCATATTAAACGCCTAAGAATGTACCTGACTCTTAAGTATCTTAAAACCTATGGATTGCTATGTCTCCGAAAGAGAATCAAGCATGTGTACAGGGACATAAACGCAGCAGTGATAGGATTGGAGAGGTTCGGTGAGCAAATGAAGACCCTTTGAAGTCATATTGCATGGTACCCATTCCACGGGTTTCAACTACCCAGGTTTAAGGTATTCTTCCTTCAGCTAAAACATGCATGTGGAACCTAGAGTATGATCAACCATGTGATCGGGAGACGTGTTCAAATATGTCTCAGTTTTCGTACCCTGGTACTCGGGTGCAACATTCCAGACGCTTTACTAACACTCTCCCGACTTGGAGAGTCAGTCCCTTTAACCTCCTGTTTGGCCCAGTTTGCAATTTCTGCGGAAGATGAACAGGAATAGCGAGAACCAATGAGAGACTAGCTGGAGGTGTCTGGACGGGCAAATTTAACTCTCATTTCCCACCAGGAAGAGGAAATAACCAAAGGCTCAGCGTGCCGTGCCGGAACCAGATTAGGGCCTGAAGCCATCCTGCGGTGTTGCGGCCAGCTCACAAGAAAACGAGTTGAAGAAAGGAGCTCAGGGGCACTGTAATTCACAAACCTGCAGAGTTATAAATGACAACTATCGTCCAAAAATATACTGAAGTAAGGCTGCCAAGAGGACTTGAAAGCGGGGCAGAATTGCAGGAAACCGAATTCAGGAGGTAGACTGGAATTGCATTGAAAGCATAGGAAAAGAGGCAGAACGTCCACAATGATGCACTTGGCCAAAAAGGGCGTATGCGTTTTTTCCTGAATATATTCAGGAAAAAACGCATACGCCCTTTTTGGCCAACCAAGCAAGCTTGCAAAGGAAATCTGTACTACAATGAAGTCTCACTTCCCCCCGGTCAAAAGGGCCATCTGAAAAAAGTGTAAAATCCAGAAAGGCAGGACAGGCCATGGAGAACTGGGAGCCTTGTTATGCTGATGGGCGGGATGTAAATTGCCAACAGACACTCGGGAGAAGTGTATGGTGTTTCCTGAAACATCTAAAAAACAAAGCAACAGAGCCTAGGGCACTTCCACTTATGGTCCTATAGCTTAGGGAAATTAAAATCAAAAAGACACAGCCACCCCAATGTTTGGGACGCCTCTGTTTACAAGACCTCGTTTACCGTACAAGTTCAATATCACAGAAAGTGAAAAATGGATAAAGAACTTGTGGTACTTACGTACAATGCAGTATCACTCAGCAGTGAAATCTATGTCATCAGGCCCATAGCAGCACAATGAGTGGATTCAGGTACGATGATTCTAACTGAAATAAGTCACACAGAGAAAGAAACATCATAAGATATCAGTAATACACGGAATGTAAACTTGGCTACACAGGAACTGAATTACAGAACAGAACAGTGTCTCAAATTTAGAAAACCAACTTATGCTTGTTTAAGGGTAAAGGTGAGTTGGGGTGCTGCATAAAACCAGAGATTGAAATGAGCACAGATAAAGTTCCTTAAGCCAAATATGGAATAGACAAGAGCTACTCCTTGCTCAACGAAATGGACTCAACACCGCATATTAAACGCCTAAGAATGTACCTGACTCTTAAGTATCTTAAAACCTATGGATTGCTATGTCTCCGAAAGAGAATCAAGCATGTGTACAGGGACATAAACGCAGCAGTGATAGGATTGGAGAGGTTCGGTGAGCAAATGAAGACCCTTTGAAGTCATATTGCATGGTACCCATTCCACGGGTTTCAACTACCCAGGTTTAAGGTATTCTTCCTTCAGCTAAAACATGCATGTGGAACCTAGAGTATGATCAACCATGTGATCGGGAGACGTGTTCAAATATGTCTCAGTTTTCGTACCCTGGTACTCGGGTGCAACATTCCAGACGCTTTACTAACACTCTCCCGACTTGGAGAGTCAGTCCCTTTAACCTCCTGTTTGGCCCAGTTTGCAATTTCTGCGGAAGATGAACAGGAATAGCGAGAACCAATGAGAGACTAGCTGGAGGTGTCTGGACGGGCAAATTTAACTCTCATTTCCCACCAGGAAGAGGAAATAACCAAAGGCTCAGCGTGCCGTGCCGGAACCAGATTAGGGCCTGAAGCCATCCTGCGGTGTTGCGGCCAGCTCACAAGAAAACGAGTTGAAGAAAGGAGCTCAGGGGCACTGTAATTCACAAACCTGCAGAGTTATAAATGACAACTATCGTCCAAAAATATACTGAAGTAAGGCTGCCAAGAGGACTTGAAAGCGGGGCAGAATTGCAGGAAACCGATTTCAGGAGGTAGACTGGAATTGCATTGAAAGCATAGGAAAAGAGGCAGAACGTCCACAATGATGCACTTGGCCAAAAAGGGCGTATGCGTTTTTTCCTGAATATATTCAGGAAAAAACGCATACGCCCTTTTTGGCCAACCAAGCAAGCTTGCAAAGGAAATCTGCACTACAATGAAGTCTCACTTCCCCCCGGTCAAAAGGGCCATCTGAAAAAAGTGTAAAATCCAGAAAGGCAGGACAGGCCATGGAGAACTGGGAGCCTTGTTATGCTGATGGGCGGGATGTAAACTGCCAACAGACACTCGGGAGAAGTGTATGGTGTTTCCTGAAACATCTAAAAAACAAAGCAACAGAGCCTAGGGCACTTCCACTTATGGTCCTATAGCTTAGGGAAATTAAAATCAAAAAGATACAGCCACCCCAATGTTTGGGACGCCTCTGTTTACAAGAACCTCGTTTACCGTACAAGTTCAATATCACAGAAAGTGAAAAATGGATAAAGAACTTGTGGTACTTACGTACAATGCAGTATCACTCAGCAGTGAAATCTATGTCATCAGGCCCGTAGCAGCACAATGAGTGGATTCAGGTACGATGATTCTAACTGAAATAAGTCACACAGAAAAAGAAACATCATAAGATATCAGTAATACACGGAATGTCAACTTGGCTACACAGGAACTGAATTACAGAACAGAACAGGGTCTCAAATTTAGAAAACCAACTTATGCTTGTTTAAGGGTAAAGGTGAGTTGGGGTGCTGCATAAAACCAGAGATTGAAATGAGCACAGATAAAGTTCCTTAAGCCAAATATGGAATAGACAAGAGCTACTCCTTGCTCAACGAAATGGACTCAACACCGCATATTAAACGCCTAAGAATGTACCTGACTCTTAAGTATCTTAAAACCTATGGATTGCTATGTCTCCGAAAGAGAATCGAGCATGTGTACAGGGACATAAACGCAGCAGTGATAGGATTGGAGAGGTTCGGTGAGCAAATGAAGACCCTTTGAAGTCATATTGCATGGTACCCATTCCACGGGTTTCAACTACCCAGGTTTAAGGTATTCTTCCTTCAGCTAAAACATGCATGTGGAACCTAGAGTATGATCAACCATGTGATCGGGAGACGTGTTCAAATATGTCTCAGTTTTCGTACCCTGGTACTCGGGTGCAACATTCCAGACGCTTTACTAACACTCTCCCGACTTGGAGAGTCAGTCCCTTTAACCTCCTGTTTGGCCCAGTTTGCAATTTCTGCGGAAGATGAACAGGAATAGCGAGAACCAATGAGAGACTAGCTGGAGGTGTCTGGACGGGCAAATTTAACTCTCATTTCCCACCAGGAAGAGGAAATAACCAAAGGCTCAGCGTGCCGTGCCGGAACCAGATTAGGGCCTGAAGCCATCCTGCGGTGTTGCGGCCAGCTCACAAGAAAACGAGTTGAAGAAAGGAGCTCAGGGGCACTGTAATTCACAAACCTGCAGAGTTATAAATGACAACTATCGTCCAAAAATATACTGAAGTAAGGCTGCCAAGAGGACTTGAAAGCGGGGCAGAATTGCAGGAAACCGAATTCAGGAGGTAGACTGGAATTGCATTGAAAGCATAGGAAAAGAGGCAGAACGTCCACAATGATGCACTTGGCCAAAAAGGGCGTATGCGTTTTTTCCTGAATATATTCAGGAAAAAACGCATACGCCCTTTTTGGCCAACCAAGCAAGCTTGCAAAGGAAATCTGTACTACAATGAAGTCTCACTTCCCCCCGGTCAAAAGGGCCATCTGAAAAAAGTGTAAAATCCAGAAAGGCAGGACAGGCCATGGAGAACTGGGAGCCTTGTTATGCTGATGGGCGGGATGTAAATTGCCAACAGACACTCGGGAGAAGTGTATGGTGTTTCCTGAAACATCTAAAAAACAAAGCAACAGAGCCTAGGGCACTTCCACTTATGGTCCTATAGCTTAGGGAAATTAAAATCAAAAAGACACAGCCACCCCAATGTTTGGGACGCCTCTGTTTACAAGACCTCGTTTACCGTACAAGTTCAATATCACAGAAAGTGAAAAATGGATAAAGAACTTGTGGTACTTACGTACAATGCAGTATCACTCAGCAGTGAAATCTATGTCATCAGGCCCGTAGCAGCACAATGAGTGGATTCAGGTACGATGATTCTAACTGAAATAAGTCACACAGAGAAAGAAACATCATAAGATATCAGTAATACACGGAATGTAAACTTGGCTACACAGGAACTGAATTACAGAACAGAACAGGGTCTCAAATTTAGAAAACCAACTTATGCTTGTTTAAGGGTAAAGGTGAGTTGGGGTGCTGCATAAAACCAGAGATTGAAATGAGCACAGATAAAGTTCCTTAAGCCAAATATGGAATAGACAAGAGCTACTCCTTGCTCAACGAAATGGACTCAACACCGCATATTAAACGCCTAAGAATGTACCTGACTCTTAAGTATCTTAAAACCTATGGATTGCTATGTCTCCGAAAGAGAATCAAGCATGTGTACAGGGACATAAACGCAGCAGTGATAGGATTGGAGAGGTTCGGTGAGCAAATGAAGACCCTTTGAAGTCATATTGCATGGTACCCATTCCACGGGTTTCAACTACCCAGGTTTAAGGTATTCTTCCTTCAGCTAAAACATGCATGTGGAACCTAGAGTATGATCAACCATGTGATCGGGAGACGTGTTCAAATATGTCTCAGTTTTCGTACCCTGGTACTCGGGTGCAACATTCCAGACGCTTTACTAACACTCTCCCGACTTGGAGAGTCAGTCCCTTTAACCTCCTGTTTGGCCCAGTTTGCAATTTCTGCGGAAGATGAACAGGAATAGCGAGAACCAATGAGAGACTAGCTGGAGGTGTCTGGACGGGCAAATTTAACTCTCATTTCCCACCAGGAAGAGGAAATAACCAAAGGCTCAGCGTGCCGTGCCGGAACCAGATTAGGGCCTGAAGCCATCCTGCGGTGTTGCGGCCAGCTCACAAGAAAACGAGTTGAAGAAAGGAGCTCAGGGGCACTGTAATTCACAAACCTGCAGAGTTATAAATGACAACTATCGTCCAAAAATATACTGAAGTAAGGCTGCCAAGAGGACTTGAAAGCGGGGCAGAATTGCAGGAAACCGATTTCAGGAGGTAGACTGGAATTGCATTGAAAGCATAGGAAAAGAGGCAGAACGTCCACAATGATGCACTTGGCCAAAAAGGGCGTATGCGTTTTTTCCTGAATATATTCAGGAAAAAACGCATACGCCCTTTTTGGCCAACCAAGCAAGCTTGCAAAGGAAATCTGCACTACAATGAAGTCTCACTTCCCCCCGGTCAAAAGGGCCATCTGAAAAAAGTGTAAAATCCAGAAAGGCAGGACAGGCCATGGAGAACTGGGAGCCTTGTTATGCTGATGGGCGGGATGTAAATTGCCAACAGACACTCGGGAGAAGTGTATGGTGTTTCCTGAAACATCTAAAAAACAAAGCAACAGAGCCTAGGGCACTTCCACTTATGGTCCTATAGCTTAGGGAAATTAAAATCAAAAAGATACAGCCACCCCAATGTTTGGGACGCCTCTGTTTACAAGAACCTCGTTTACGGTACAAGTTCAATATCACAGAAAGTGAAAAATGGATAAAGAACTTGTGGTACTTACGTACAATGCAGTATCACTCAGCAGTGAAATCTATGCCATCAGGCCCGTAGCAGCACAATGAGTGGATTCAGGTACGATGATTCTAACTGAAATAAGTCACACAGAAAAAGAAACATCATAAGATATCAGTAATACACGGAATGTAAACTTGGCTACACAGGAACTGAATTACAGAACAGAACAGGGTCTCAAATTTAGAAAACCAACTTATGCTTGTTTAAGGGTAAAGGTGAGTTGGGGTGCTGCATAAAACCAGAGATTGAAATGAGCACAGATAAAGTTCCTTAAGCCAAATATGGAATAGACAAGAGCTACTCCTTGCTCAACGAAATGGACTCAACACCGCATATTAAACGCCTAAGAATGTACCTGACTCTTAAGTATCTTAAAACCTATGGATTGCTATGTCTCCGAAAGAGAATCAAGCATGTGTACAGGGACATAAACGCAGCAGTGATAGGATTGGAGAGGTTCGGTGAGCAAATGAAGACCCTTTGAAGTCATATTGCATGGTACCCATTCCACGGGTTTCAACTACCCAGGTTTAAGGTATTCTTCCTTCAGCTAAAACATGCATGTGGAACCTAGAGTATGATCAACCATGTGATCGGGAGACGTGTTCAAATATGTCTCAGTTTTCGTACCCTGGTACTCGGGTGCAACATTCCAGACGCTTTACTAACACTCTCCCCACTTGGAGAGTCAGCGCCTTTAACCTCCTGTTTGGCCCAGTTTGCAATTTCTGCGGAAGATGAACAGGAATAGCGAGAACCAATGAGAGACTAGCTGGAGGTGTCTGGACGGGCAAATTTAACTCTCATTTCCCACCAGGAAGAGGAAATAACCAAAGGCTCAGCGTGCCGTGCCGGAACCAGATTAGGGCCTGAAGCCATCCTGCGGTGTTGCGGCCAGCTCACAAGAAAACGAGTTGAAGAAAGGAGCTCAGGGGCACTGTAATTCACAAACCTGCAGAGTTATAAATGACAACTATCGTCCAAAAATATACTGAAGTAAGGCTGCCAAGAGGACTTGAAAGCGGGGCAGAATTGCAGGAAACCGATTTCAGGAGGTAGACTGGAATTGCATTGAAAGCATAGGAAAAGAGGCAGAACGTCCACAATGATGCACTTGGCCAAAAAGGGCGTATGCGTTTTTTCCTGAATATATTCAGGAAAAAACGCATACGCCCTTTTTGGCCAACCAAGCAAGCTTGCAAAGGAAATCTGCACTACAATGAAGTCTCACTTCCCCCCGGTCAAAAGGGCCATCTGAAAAAAGTGTAAAATCCAGAAAGGCAGGACAGGCCATGGAGAACTGGGAGCCTTGTTATGCTGATGGGCGGGATGTAAATTGCCAACAGACACTCGGGAGAAGTGTATGGTGTTTCCTGAAACATCTAAAAAACAAAGCAACAGAGCCTAGGCCACTTCCACTTATGGTCCTATAGCTTAGGGAAATTAAAATCAAAAAGATACAGCCACCCCAATGTTTGGGACGCCTCTGTTTACAAGAACCTCATTTACGGTACAAGTTCAATATCACAGAAAGTGAAAAATGGATAAAGAACTTGTGGTACTTACGTACAATGCAGTATCACTCAGCAGTGAAATCTATGCCATCAGGCCCGTAGCAGCACAATGAGTGGATTCAGGTACGATGATTCTAACTGAAATAAGTCACACAGAAAAAGAAACATCATAAGATATCAGTAATACACGGAATGTAAACTTGGCTACACAGGAACTGAATTACAGAACAGAACAGGGTCTCAAATTTAGAAAACCAACTTATGCTTGTTTAAGGGTAAAGGTGAGTTGGGGTGCTGCATAAAACCAGAGATTGAAATGAGCACAGATAAAGTTCCTTAAGCCAAATATGGAATAGACAAGAGCTACTCCTTGCTCAACGAAATGGACTCAACACCGCATATTAAACGCCTAAGAATGTACCTGACTCTTAAGTATCTTAAAACCTATGGATTGCTATGTCTCCGAAAGAGAATCAAGCATGTGTACAGGGACATAAACACAGCA
The DNA here is from genome assembly GCF_963455315.2 of Globicephala melas. Taxonomy (NCBI): domain Eukaryota; kingdom Metazoa; phylum Chordata; class Mammalia; order Artiodactyla; family Delphinidae; genus Globicephala; species Globicephala melas. The sequence continues at coordinate 243,255 of NW_027207544.1, read as the reverse complement.
GTGATAGGATTGGAGAGGTTCGGTGAGCAAATGAAGACCCTTTGAAGTCATATTGCATGGTACCCATTCCACGGGTTTCAACTACCCAGGTTTAAGGTATTCTTCCTTCAGCTAAAACATGCATGTGGAACCTAGAGTATGATCAACCATGTGATCGGGAGACGTGTTCAAATATGTCTCAGTTTTCGTACCCTGGTACTCGGGTGCAACATTCCAGACGCTTTACTAACACTCTCCCCACTTAGAGAGTCAGCGCCTTTAACCTCCTGTTTGGCCCAGTTTGCAATTTCTGCGGAAGATGAACAGGAATAGCGAGAACCAATGAGAGACTAGCTGGAGGTGTCTGGACGGGCAAATTTAACTCTCATTTCCCACCAGGAAGAGGAAATAACCAAAGGCTCAGCGTGCCGTGCCGGAACCAGATTAGGGCCTGAAGCCATCCTGCGGTGTTGCGGCCAGCTCACAAGAAAACGAGTTGAAGAAAGGAGCTCAGGGGCACTGTAATTCACAAACCTGCAGAGTTATAAATGACAACTATCGTCCAAAAATATACTGAAGTAAGGCTGCCAAGAGGACTTGAAAGCGGGGCAGAATTGCAGGAAACCGATTTCAGGAGGTAGACTGGAATTGCATTGAAAGCATAGGAAAAGAGGCAGAACGTCCACAATGATGCACTTGGCCAAAAAGGGCGTATGCGTTTTTTCCTGAATATATTCAGGAAAAAACGCATACGCCCTTTTTGGCCAACCAAGCAAGCTTGCAAAGGAAATCTGCACTACAATGAAGTCTCACTTCCCCCCGGTCAAAAGGGCCATCTGAAAAAAGTGTAAAATCCAGAAAGGCAGGACAGGCCATGGAGAACTGGGAGCCTTGTTATGCTGATGGGCGGGATGTAAATTGCCAACAGACACTCGGGAGAAGTGTATGGTGTTTCCTGAAACATCTAAAAAACAAAGCAACAGAGCCTAGGGCACTTCCACTTATGGTCCTATAGCTTAGGGAAATTAAAATCAAAAAGATACAGCCACCCCAATGTTTGGGACGCCTCTGTTTACAAGAACCTCGTTTACGGTACAAGTTCAATATCACAGAAAGTGAAAAATGGATAAAGAACTTGTGGTACTTACGTACAATGCAGTATCACTCAGCAGTGAAATCTATGCCATCAGGCCCGTAGCAGCACAATGAGTGGATTCAGGTACGATGATTCTAACTGAAATAAGTCACACAGAAAAAGAAACATCATAAGATATCAGTAATACACGGAATGTAAACTTGGCTACACAGGAACTGAATTACAGAACAGAACAGGGTCTCAAATTTAGAAAACCAACTTATGCTTGTTTAAGGGTAAAGGTGAGTTGGGGTGCTGCATAAAACCAGAGATTGAAATGAGCACAGATAAAGTTCCTTAAGCCAAATATGGAATAGACAAGAGCTACTCCTTGCTCAACGAAATGGACTCAACACCGCATATTAAACGCCTAAGAATGTACCTGACTCTTAAGTATCTTAAAACCTATGGATTGCTATGTCTCCGAAAGAGAATCAAGCATGTGTACAGGGACATAAACGCAGCAGTGATAGGATTGGAGAGGTTCGGTGAGCAAATGAAGACCCTTTGAAGTCATATTGCATGGTACCCATTCCACGGGTTTCAACTACCCAGGTTTAAGGTATTCTTCCTTCAGCTAAAACATGCATGTGGAACCTAGAGTATGATCAACCATGTGATCGGGAGACGTGTTCAAATATGTCTCAGTTTTCGTACCCTGGTACTCGGGTGCAACATTCCAGACGCTTTACTAACACTCTCCCCACTTGGAGAGTCAGCGCCTTTAACCTCCTGTTTGGCCCAGTTTGCAATTTCTGCGGAAGATGAACAGGAATAGCGAGAACCAATGAGAGACTAGCTGGAGGTGTCTGGACGGGCAAATTTAACTCTCATTTCCCACCAGGAAGAGGAAATAACCAAAGGCTCAGCGTGCCGTGCCGGAACCAGATTAGGGCCTGAAGCCATCCTGCGGTGTTGCGGCCAGCTCACAAGAAAACGAGTTGAAGAAAGGAGCTCAGGGGCACTGTAATTCACAAACCTGCAGAGTTATAAATGACAACTATCGTCCAAAAATATACTGAAGTAAGGCTGCCAAGAGGACTTGAAAGCGGGGCAGAATTGCAGGAAACCGATTTCAGGAGGTAGACTGGAATTGCATTGAAAGCATAGGAAAAGAGGCAGAACGTCCACAATGATGCACTTGGCCAAAAAGGGCGTATGCGTTTTTTCCTGAATATATTCAGGAAAAAACGCATACGCCCTTTTTGGCCAACCAAGCAAGCTTGCAAAGGAAATCTGCACTACAATGAAGTCTCACTTCCCCCCGGTCAAAAGGGCCATCTGAAAAAAGTGTAAAATCCAGAAAGGCAGGACAGGCCATGGAGAACTGGGAGCCTTGTTATGCTGATGGGCGGGATGTAAATTGCCAACAGACACTCGGGAGAAGTGTATGGTGTTTCCTGAAACATCTAAAAAACAAAGCAACAGAGCCTAGGCCACTTCCACTTATGGTCCTATAGCTTAGGGAAATTAAAATCAAAAAGATACAGCCACCCCAATGTTTGGGACGCCTCTGTTTACAAGAACCTCGTTTACGGTACAAGTTCAATATCACAGAAAGTGAAAAATGGATAAAGAACTTGTGGTACTTACGTACAATGCAGTATCACTCAGCAGTGAAATCTATGCCATCAGGCCCGTAGCAGCACAATGAGTGGATTCAGGTACGATGATTCTAACTGAAATAAGTCACACAGAAAAAGAAACATCATAAGATATCAGTAATACACGGAATGTAAACTTGGCTACACAGGAACTGAATTACAGAACAGAACAGGGTCTCAAATTTAGAAAACCAACTTATGCTTGTTTAAGGGTAAAGGTGAGTTGGGGTGCTGCATAAAACCAGAGATTGAAATGAGCACAGATAAAGTTCCTTAAGCCAAATATGGAATAGACAAGAGCTACTCCTTGCTCAACGAAATGGACTCAACACCGCATATTAAACGCCTAAGAATGTACCTGACTCTTAAGTATCTTAAAACCTATAGATTGCTATGTCTCCGAAAGAGAATCAAGCATGTGTACAGGGACATAAACGCAGCAGTGATAGGATTGGAGAGGTTCGGTGAGCAAATGAAGACCCTTTGAAGTCATATTGCATGGTACCCATTCCACGGGTTTCAACTACCCAGGTTTAAGGTATTCTTCCTTCAGCTAAAACATGCATGTGGAACCTAGAGTATGATCAACCATGTGATCGGGAGACGTGTTCAAATATGTCTCAGTTTTCGTACCCTGGTACTCGGGTGCAACATTCCAGACGCTTTACTAACACTCTCCCCACTTAGAGAGTCAGCGCCTTTAACCTCCTGTTTGGCCCAGTTTGCAATTTCTGCGGAAGATGAACAGGAATAGCGAGAACCAATGAGAGACTAGCTGGAGGTGTCTGGACGGGCAAATTTAACTCTCATTTCCCACCAGGAAGAGGAAATAACCAAAGGCTCAGCGTGCCGTGCCGGAACCAGATTAGGGCCTGAAGCCATCCTGCGGTGTTGCGGCCAGCTCACAAGAAAACGAGTTGAAGAAAGGAGCTCAGGGGCACTGTAATTCACAAACCTGCAGAGTTATAAATGACAACTATCGTCCAAAAATATACTGAAGTAAGGCTGCCAAGAGGACTTGAAAGCGGGGCAGAATTGCAGGAAACCGATTTCAGGAGGTAGACTGGAATTGCATTGAAAGCATAGGAAAAGAGGCAGAACGTCCACAATGATGCACTTGGCCAAAAAGGGCGTATGCGTTTTTTCCTGAATATATTCAGGAAAAAACGCATACGCCCTTTTTGGCCAACCAAGCAAGCTTGCAAAGGAAATCTGCACTACAATGAAGTCTCACTTCCCCCCGGTCAAAAGGGCCATCTGAAAAAAGTGTAAAATCCAGAAAGGCAGGACAGGCCATGGAGAACTGGGAGCCTTGTTATGCTGATGGGCGGGATGTAAACTGCCAACAGACACTCGGGAGAAGTGTATGGTGTTTCCTGAAACATCTAAAAAACAAAGCAACAGAGCCTAGGGCACTTCCACTTATGGTCCTATAGCTTAGGGAAATTAAAATCAAAAAGACACAGCCACCCCAATGTTTGGGACGCCTCTGTTTACAAGAACCTCGTTTACCGTACAAGTTCAATATCACAGAAAGTGAAAAATGGATAAAGAACTTGTGGTACTTACGTACAATGCAGTATCACTCAGCAGTGAAATCTATGCCATCAGGCCCGTAGCAGCACAATGAGTGGATTCAGGTACGATGATTCTAACTGAAATAAGTCACACAGAAAAAGAAACATCATAAGATATCAGTAATACACGGAATGTAAACTTGGCTATACAGGAACTGAATTACAGAACAGAACAGGGTCTCAAATTTAGAAAACCAACTTATGCTTGTTTAAGGGTAAAGGTGAGTTGGGGTGCTGCATAAAACCAGAGATTGAAATGAGCACAGATAAAGTTCCTTAAGCCAAATATGGAATAGACAAGAGCTACTCCTTGCTCAACGAAATGGACTCAACACCGCATATTAAACGCCTAAGAATGTACCTGACTCTTAAGTATCTTAAAACCTATGGATTGCTATGTCTCCGAAAGAGAATCAAGCATGTGTACAGGGACATAAACGCAGCAGTGATAGGATTGGAGAGGTTCGGTGAGCAAATGAAGACCCTTTGAAGTCATATTGCATGGTACCCATTCCACGGGTTTCAACTACCCAGGTTTAAGGTATTCTTCCTTCAGCTAAAACATGCATGTGGAACCTAGAGTATGATCAACCATGTGATCGGGAGACGTGTTCAAATATGTCTCAGTTTTCGTACCCTGGTACTCGGGTGCAACATTCCAGACGCTTTACTAACACTCTCCCGACTTGGAGAGTCTGTCCCTTTAACCTCCTGTTTGGCCCAGTTTGCAATTTCTGCGGAAGATGAACAGGAATAGCGAGAACCAATGAGAGACTAGCTGGAGGTGTCTGGACGGGCAAATTTAACTCTCATTTCCCACCAGGAAGAGGAAATAACCAAAGGCTCAGCGTGCCGTGCCGGAACCAGATTAGGGCCTGAAGCCATCCTGCGGTGTTGCGGCCAGCTCACAAGAAAGCGAGTTGAAGAAAGGAGCTCAGGGGCACTGTAATTCACAAACCTGCAGAGTTATAAATGACAGCTATCGTCCAAAAATATACTGAAGTAAGGCTGCCAAGAGGACTTGAAAGCGGGGCAGAATTGCAGGAAACCGATTTCAGGAGGTAGACTGGAATTGCATTGAAAGCATAGGAAAAGAGGCAGAACGTCCACAATGATGCACTTGGCCAAAAAGGGCGTATGCGTTTTTTCCTGAATATATTCAGGAAAAAACGCATACGCCCTTTTTGGCCAACCAAGCAAGCTTGCAAAGGAAATCTGCACTACAATGAAGTCTCACTTCCCCCCGGTCAAAAGGGCCATCTGAAAAAAGTGTAAAATCCAGAAAGGCAGGACAGGCCATGGAGAACTGGGAGCCTTGTTATGCTGATGGGCGGGATGTAAACTGCCAACAGACACTCGGGAGAAGTGTATGGTGTTTCCTGAAACATCTAAAAAACAAAGCAACAGAGCCTAGGGCACTTCCACTTATGGTCCTATAGCTTAGGGAAATTAAAATCAAAAAGACACAGCCACCCCAATGTTTGGGACGCCTCTGTTTACAAGAACCTCGTTTACCGTACAAGTTCAATATCACAGAAAGTGAAAAATGGATAAAGAACTTGTGGTACTTACGTACAATGCACTATCACTCAGCAGTGAAATCTATGTCATCAGGCCCGTAGCAGCACAATGAGTGGATTCAGGTACGATGATTCTAACTGAAATAAGTCACACAGAAAAAGAAACATCATAAGATATCAGTAATACACGGAATGTAAACTTGGCTACACAGGAACTGAATTACAGAACAGAACAGGGTCTCAAATTTAGAAAACCAACTTATGCTTGTTTAAGGGTAAAGGTGAGTTGGGGTGCTGCATAAAACCAGAGATTGAAATGAGCACAGATAAAGTTCCTTAAGCCAAATATGGAATAGACAAGAGCTACTCCTTGCTCAACGAAATGGACTCAACACCGCATATTAAACGCCTAAGAATGTACCTGACTCTTAAGTATCTTAAAACCTATGGATTGCTATGTCTCCGAAAGAGAATCGAGCATGTGTACAGGGACATAAACGCAGCAGTGATAGGATTGGAGAGGTTCGGTGAGCAAATGAAGACCCTTTGAAGTCATATTGCATGGTACCCATTCCACGGGTTTCAACTACCCAGGTTTAAGGTATTCTTCCTTCAGCTAAAACATGCATGTGGAACCTAGAGTATGATCAACCATGTGATCGGGAGACGTGTTCAAATATGTCTCAGTTTTCGTACCCTGGTACTCGGGTGCAACATTCCAGACGCTTTACTAACACTCTCCCGACTTGGAGAGTCAGTCCGTTTAACCTCCTGTTTGGCCCAGTTTGCAATTTCTGCGGAAGATGAACAGGAATAGCGAGAACCAATGAGAGACTAGCTGGAGGTGTCTGGACGGGCAAATTTAACTCTCATTTCCCACCAGGAAGAGGAAATAACCAAAGGCTCAGCGTGCCGTGCCGGAACCAGATTAGGGCCTGAAGCCATCCTGCGGTGTTGCGGCCAGCTCACAAGAAAACGAGTTGAAGAAAGGAGCTCAGGGGCACTGTAATTCACAAACCTGCAGAGTTATAAATGACAACTATCGTCCAAAAATATACTGAAGTAAGGCTGCCAAGAGGACTTGAAAGCGGGGCAGAATTGCAGGAAACCGATTTCAGGAGGTAGACTGGAATTGCATTGAAAGCATAGGAAAAGAGGCAGAACGTCCACAATGATGCACTTGGCCAAAAAGGGCGTATGCGTTTTTTCCTGAATATATTCAGGAAAAAACGCATACGCCCTTTTTGGCCAACCAAGCAAGCTTGCAAAGGAAATCTGCACTACAATGAAGTCTCACTTCCCCCCGGTCAAAAGGGCCATCTGAAAAAAGTGTAAAATCCAGAAAGGCAGGACAGGCCATGGAGAACTGGGAGCCTTGTTATGCTGATGGGCGGGATGTAAATTGCCAACAGACACTCGGGAGAAGTGTATGGTGTTTCCTGAAACATCTAAAAAACAAAGCAACAGAGCCTAGGGCACTTCCACTTATGGTCCTATAGCTTAGGGAAACTAAAATCAAAAAGACACAGCCACCCCAATGTTTGGGACGCCTCTGTTTACAAGAACCTCGTTTACCGTACAAGTTCAATATCACAGAAAGTGAAAAATGGATAAAGAACTTGTGGTACTTACGTACAATGCAGTATCACTCAGCAGTGAAATCTATGTCATCAGGCCCGTAGCAGCACAATGAGTGGATTCAGGTACGATGATTCTAACTGAAATAAGTCACACAGAAAAAGAAACATCATAAGATATCAGTAATACACGGAATGTAAACTTGGCTACACAGGAACTGAATTACAGAACAGAACAGGGTCTCAAATTTAGAAAACCAACTTATGCTTGTTTAAGGGTAAAGGTGAGTTGGGGTGCTGCATAAAACCAGAGATTGAAATGAGCACAGATAAAGTTCCTTAAGCCAAATATGGAATAGACAAGAGCTACTCCTTGCTCAACGAAATGGACTCAACACCGCATATTAAACGCCTAAGAATGTACCTGACTCTTAAGTATCTTAAAACCTATGGATTGCTATGTCTCCGAAAGAGAATCGAGCATGTGTACAGGGACATAAACGCAGCAGTGATAGGATTGGAGAGGTTCGGTGAGCAAATGAAGACCCTTTGAAGTCATATTGCATGGTACCCATTCCACGGGTTTCAACTACCCAGGTTTAAGGTATTCTTCCTTCAGCTAAAACATGCATGTGGAACCTAGAGTATGATCAACCATGTGATCGGGAGACGTGTTCAAATATGTCTCAGTTTTCGTACCCTGGTACTCGGGTGCAACATTCCAGACGCTTTACTAACACTCTCCCGACTTGGAGAGTCAGTCCCTTTAACCTCCTGTTTGGCCCAGTTTGCAATTTCTGCGGAAGATGAACAGGAATAGCGAGAACCAATGAGAGACTAGCTGGAGGTGTCTGGACGGGCAAATTTAACTCTCATTTCCCACCAAGAAGAGGAAATAACCAAAGGCTCAGCGTGCCGTGCCGGAACCAGATTAGGGCCTGAAGCCATCCTGCGGTGTTGCGGCCAGCTCACAAGAAAACGAGTTGAAGAAAGGAGCTCAGGGGCACTGTAATTCACAAACCTGCAGAGTTATAAATGACAACTATCGTCCAAAAATATACTGAAGTAAGGCTGCCAAGAGGACTTGAAAGCGGGGCAGAATTGCAGGAAACCGATTTCAGGAGGTAGACTGGAATTGCATTGAAAGCATAGGAAAAGAGGCAGAACGTCCACAATGATGCACTTGGCCAAAAAGGGCGTATGCGTTTTTTCCTGAATATATTCAGGAAAAAACGCATACGCCCTTTTTGGCCAACCAAGCAAGCTTGCAAAGGAAATCTGCACTACAATGAAGTCTCACTTCCCCCCGGTCAAAAGGGCCATCTGAAAAAAGTGTAAAATCCAGAAAGGCAGGACAGGCCATGGAGAACTGGGAGCCTTGTTATGCTGATGGGCGGGATGTAAACTGCCAACAGACACTCGGGAGAAGTGTATGGTGTTTCCTGAAACATCTAAAAAACAAAGCAACAGAGCCTAGGGCACTTCCACTTATGGTCCTATAGCTTAGGGAAATTAAAATCAAAAAGACACAGCCACCCCAATGTTTGGGACGCCTCTGTTTACAAGAACCTCGTTTACCGTACAAGTTCAATATCACAGAAAGTGAAAAATGGATAAAGAACTTGTGGTACTTACGTACAATGCAGTATCACTCAGCAGTGAAATCTATGTCATCAGGCCCGTAGCAGCACAATGAGTGGATTCAGGTACGATGATTCTAACTGAAATAAGTCACACAGAAAAAGAAACATCATAAGATATCAGTAATACACGGAATGTAAACTTGGCTACACAGGAACTGAATTACAGAACAGAACAGGGTCTCAAATTTAGAAAACCAACTTATGCTTGTTTAAGGGTAAAGGTGAGTTGGGGTGCTGCATAAAACCAGAGATTGAAATGAGCACAGATAAAGTTCCTTAAGCCAAATATGGAATAGACAAGAGCTACTCCTTGCTCAACGAAATGGACTCAACACCGCATATTAAACGCCTAAGAATGTACCTGACTCTTAAGTATCTTAAAACCTATGGATTGCTATGTCTCCGAAAGAGCATCAAGCATGTGTACAGGGACATAAACGCAGCAGTGATAGGATTGGAGAGGTTCGGTGAGCAAATGAAGACCCTTTGAAGTCATATTGCATGGTACACATTCCACGGGTTTCAACTACCCAGGTTTAAGGTATTCTTCCTTCAGCTAAAACATGCATGTGGAACCTAGAGTATGATCAACCATGTGATCGGGAGACGTGTTCAAATATGTCTCAGTTTTCGTACCCTGGTACTCGGGTGCAACATTCCAGACGCTTTACTAACACTCTCCCGACTTGGAGAGTCTGTCCCTTTAACCTCCTGTTTGGCCCAGTTTGCAATTTCTGCGGAAGATGAACAGGAATAGCGAGAACCAATGAGAGACTAGCTGGAGGTGTCTGGACGGGCAAATTTAACTCTCATTTCCCACCAGGAAGAGGAAATAACCAAAGGCTCAGCGTGCCATGCCGGAACCAGATTAGGGCCTGAAGCCATCCTGCGGTGTTGCGGCCAGCTCACAAGAAAGCGAGTTGAAGAAAGGAGCTCAGGGGCACTGTAATTCACAAACCTGCAGAGTTATAAATGACAGCTATCGTCCAAAAATATACTGAAGTAAGGCTGCCAAGAGGACTTGAAAGCGGGGCAGAATTGCAGGAAACCGATTTCAGGACGTAGACTGGAATTGCATTGAAAGCATAGGAAAAGAGGCAGAACGTCCACAATGATGCACTTGGCCAAAAAGGGCGTATGCGTTTTTTCCTGAATATATTCAGGAAAAAACGCATACACCCTTTTTGGCCAACCAAGCAAGCTTGCAAAGGAAATCTGCACTACAATGAAGTCTCACTTCCCCCCGGTCAAAAGGGCCATCTGAAAAAAGTGTAAAATCCAGAAAGGCAGGACAGGCCATGGAGAACTGGGAGCCTTGTTATGCTGATGGGCGGGATGTAAATTGCCAACAGACACTCGGGAGAAGTGTATGGTGTTTCCTGAAACATCTAAAAAACAAAGCAACAGAGCCTAGGGCACTTCCACTTATGGTCCTATAGCTTAGGGAAATTAAAATCAAAAAGACACAGCCACCCCAATGTTTGGGACGCCTCTGTTTACAAGAACCTCGTTTACCGTACAAGTTCAATATCACAGAAAGTGAAAAATGGATAAAGAACTTGTGGTACTTACGTACAATGCAGTATCACTCAGCAGTGAAATCTATGTCATCAGGCCCGTAGCAGCACAATGAGTGGATTCAGGTACGATGATTCTAACTGAAATAAGTCACACAGAAAAAGAAACATCATAAGATATCAGTAATACACGGAATGTAAACTTGGCTACACAGGAACTGAATTACAGAACAGAACAGGGTCTCAAATTTAGAAAACCAACTTATGCTTGTTTAAGGGTAAAGGTGAGTTGGGGTGCTGCATAAAACCAGAGATTGAAATGAGCACAGATAAAGTTCCTTAAGCCAAATATGGAATAGACAAGAGCTACTCCTTGCTCAACGAAATGGACTCAACACCGCATATTAAACGCCTAAGAATGTACCTGACTCTTAAGTATCTTAAAACCTATGGATTGCTATGTCTCCGAAAGAGAATCGAGCATGTGTACAGGGACATAAACGCAGCAGTGATAGGATTGGAGAGGTTCGGTGAGCAAATGAAGACCCTTTGAAGTCATATTGCATGGTACCCATTCCACGGGTTTCAACTACCCAGGTTTAAGGTATTCTTCCTTCAGCTAAAACATGCATGTGGAACCTAGAGTATGATCAACCATGTGATCGGGAGACGTGTTCAAATATGTCTCAGTTTTCGTACCCTGGTACTCGGGTGCAACATTCCAGACGCTTTACTAACACTCTCCCGACTTGGAGAGTCAGTCCCTTTAACCTCCTGTTTGGCCCAGTTTGCAATTTCTGTGGAAGATGAACAGGAATAGCGAGAACCAATGAGAGACTAGCTGGAGGTGTCTGGACGGGCAAATTTAACTCTCATTTCCCACCAGGAAGAGGAAATAACCAAAGGCTCAGCGTGCCGTGCTGGAACCAGATTAGGGCCTGAAGCCATCCTGCGGTGTTGCGGCCAGCTCACAAGAAAACGAGTTGAAGAAAGGAGCTCAGGGGCACTGTAATTCACAAACCTGCAGAGTTATAAATGACAACTATCGTCCAAAAATATACTGAAGTAAGGCTGCCAAGAGGACTTGAAAGCGGGGCAGAATTGCAGGAAACCGATTTCAGGAGGTAGACTGGAATTGCATTGAAAGCATAGGAAAAGAGGCAGAACGTCCACAATGATGCACTTGGCCAAAAAGGGCGTATGCGTTTTTTCCTGAATATATTCAGGAAAAAACGCATACGCCCTTTTTGGCCAACCAAGCAAGCTTGCAAAGGAAATCTGCACTACAATGAAGTCTCACTTCCCCCCGGTCAAAAGGGCCATCTGAAAAAAGTGTAAAATCCAGAAAGGCAGGACAGGCCATGGAGAACTGGGAGCCTTGTTATGCTGATGGGCGGGATGTAAACTGCCAACAGACACTCGGGAGAAGTGTATGGTGTTTCCTGAAACATCTAAAAAACAAAGCAACAGAGCCTAGGCCACTTCCACTTATGGTCCTATAGCTTAGGGAAATTAAAATCAAAAAGACACAGCCACCCCAATGTTTGGGACGCCTCTGTTTACAAGAACCTCGTTTACCGTACAAGTTCAATATCACAGAAAGTGAAAAATGGATAAAGAACTTGTGGTACTTACGTACAATGCAGTATCACTCAGCAGTGAAATCTATGTCATCAGGCCCGTAGCAGCACAATGAGTGGATTCAGGTACGATGATTCTAACTGAAATAAGTCACACAGAAAAAGAAACATCATAAGATATCAGTAATACACGGAATGTAAACTTGGCTACACAGGAACTGAATTACAGAACAGAACAGGGTCTCAAATTTAGAAAACCAACTTATGCTTGTTTAAGGGTAAAGGTGAGTTGGGGTGCTGCATAAAACCAGAGATTGAAATGAGCACAGATAAAGTTCCTTAAGCCAAATATGGAATAGACAAGAGCTACTCCTTGCTCAACGAAATGCACTCAACACCGCATATTAAACGCCTAAGAATGTACCTGACTCTTAAGTATCTTAAAACCTATGGATTGCTATGTCTCCGAAAGAGAATCGAGCATGTGTACAGGGACATAAACGCAGCAGTGATAGGATTGGAGAGGTTCGGTGAGCAAATGAAGACCCTTTGAAGTCATATTGCATGGTACCCATTCCACGGGTTTCAACTACCCAGGTTTAAGGTATTCTTCCTTCAGCTAAAACATGCATGTGGAACCTAGAGTATGATCAACCATGTGATCGGGAGACGTGTTCAAATATGTCTCAGTTTTCGTACCCTGGTACTCGGGTGCAACATTCCAGACGCTTTACTAACACTCTCCCGACTTGGAGAGTCAGTCCCTTTAACCTCCTGTTTGGCCCAGTTTGCAATTTCTGCGGAAGATGAACAGGAATAGCGAGAACCAATGAGAGACTAGCTGGAGGTGTCTGGACGGGCAAATTTAACTCTCATTTCCCACCAGGAAGAGGAAATAACCAAAGGCTCAGCGTGCCGTGCCGGAACCAGATTAGGGCCTGAAGCCATCCTGCGGTGTTGCGGCCAGCTCACAAGAAAACGAGTTGAAGAAAGGAGCTCAGGGGCACTGTAATTCACAAACCTGCAGAGTTATAAATGACAGCTATCGTCCAAAAATATACTGAAGTAAGGCTGCCAAGAGGACTTGAAAGCGGGGCAGAATTGCAGGAAACCGATTTCAGGAGGTAGACTGGAATTGCATTGAAAGCATAGGAAAAGAGGCAGAACGTCCACAATGATGCACTTGGCCAAAAAGGGCGTATGCGTTTTTTCCTGAATATATTCAGGAAAAAACGCATACGCCCTTTTTGGCCAACCAAGCAAGCTTGCAAAGGAAATCTGCACTACAATGAAGTCTCACTTCCCCCCGGTCAAAAGGGCCATCTGAAAAAAGTGTAAAATCCAGAAAGGCAGGACAGGCCATGGAGAACTGGGAGCCTTGTTATGCTGATGGGCGGGATGTAAACTGCCAACAGACACTCGGGAGAAGTGTATGGTGTTTCCTGAAACATCTAAAAAACAAAGCAACAGAGCCTAGGGCACTTCCACTTATGGTCCTATAGCTTAGGGAAATTAAAATCAAAAAGACACAGCCACCCCAATGTTTGGGACGCCTCTGTTTACAAGAACCTCGTTTACCGTACAAGTTCAATATCACAGAAAGTGAAAAATGGATAAAGAACTTGTGGTACTTACGTACAATGCAGTATCACTCAGCAGTGAAATCTATGTCATCAGGCCCGTAGCAGCACAATGAGTGGATTCAGGTACGATGATTCTAACTGAAATAAGTCACACAGAAAAAGAAACATCATAAGATATCAGTAATACACGGAATGTAAACTTGGCTACACAGGAACTGAATTACAGAACAGAACAGGGTCTCAAATTTAGAAAACCAACTTATGCTTGTTTAAGGGTAAAGGTGAGTTGGGGTGCTGCATAAAACCAGAGATTGAAATGAGCACAGATAAAGTTCCTTAAGCCAAATATGGAATAGACAAGAGCTACTCCTTGCTCAACGAAATGGACTCAACACCGCATATTAAACGCCTAAGAATGTACCTGACTCTTAAGTATCTTAAAACCTATGGATTGCTATGTCTCCGAAAGAGAAACGAGCATGTGTACAGGGACATAAACGCAGCAGTGATAGGATTGGAGAGGTTCGGTGAGCAAATGAAGACCCTTTGAAGTCATATTGCATGGTACCCATTCCACGGGTTTCAACTACCCAGGTTTAAGGTATTCTTCCTTCAGCTAAAACATGCATGTGGAACCTAGAGTATGATCAACCATGTGATCGGGAGACGTGTTCAAATATGTCTCAGTTTTCGTACCCTGGTACTCGGGTGCAACATTCCAGACGCTTTACTAACACTCTCCCGACTTGGAGAGTCAGTCCCTTTAACCTCCTGTTTGGCCCAGTTTGCAATTTCTGCGGAAGATGAACAGGAATAGCGAGAACCAATGAGAGACTAGCTGGAGGTGTCTGGACGGGCAAATTTAACTCTCATTTCCCACCAGGAAGAGGAAATAACCAAAGGCTCAGCGTGCCGTGCCGGAACCAGATTAGGGCCTGAAGCCATCCTGCGGTGTTGCGGCCAGCTCACAAGAAAGCGAGTTGAAGAAAGGAGCTCAGGGGCACTGTAATTCACAAACCTGCAGAGTTATAAATGACAGCTATCGTCCAAAAATATACTGAAGTAAGGCTGCCAAGAGGACTTGAAAGCGGGGCAGAATTGCAGGAAACCGATTTCAGGAGGTAGACTGGAATTGCATTGAAAGCATAGGAAAAGAGGCAGAACGTCCACAATGATGCACTTGGCCAAAAAGGGCGTATGCGTTTTTTCCTGAATATATTCAGGAAAAAACGCATACGCCCTTTTTGGCCAACCAAGCAAGCTTGCAAAGGAAATCTGCACTACAATGAAGTCTCACTTCCCCCCGGTCAAAAGGGCCATCTGAAAAAAGTGTAAAATCCAGAAAGGCAGGACAGGCCATGGAGAACTGGGAGCCTTGTTATGCTGATGGGCGGGATGTAAACTGCCAACAGACACTCGGGAGAAGTGTATGGTGTTTCCTGAAACATCTAAAAAACAAAGCAACAGAGCCTAGGGCACTTCCACTTATGGTCCTATAGCTTAGGGAAATTAAAATCAAAAAGACACAGCCACCCCAATGTTTGGGACGCCTCTGTTTACAAGAACCTCGTTTACCGTACAAGTTCAATATCACAGAAAGTGAAAAATGGATAAAGAACTTGTGGTACTTACGTACAATGCAGTATCACTCAGCAGTGAAATCTATGTCATCAGGCCCGTAGCAGCACAATGAGTGGATTCAGGTACGATGATTCTAACTGAAATAAGTCACACAGAAAAAGAAACATCATAAGATATCAGTAATACACGGAATGTAAACTTGGCTACACAGGAACTGAATTACAGAACAGAACAGGGTCTCAAATTTAGAAAACCAACTTATGCTTGTTTAAGGGTAAAGGTGAGTTGGGGTGCTGCATAAAACCAGAGATTGAAATGAGCACAGATAAAGTTCCTTAAGCCAAATATGGAATAGACAAGAGCTACTCCTTGCTCAACGAAATGGACTCAACACCGCATATTAAACGCCTAAGAATGTACCTGACTCTTAAGTATCTTAAAACCTATGGATTGCTATGTCTCCGAAAGAGAATCGAGCATGTGTACAGGGACATAAACGCAGCAGTGATAGGATTGGAGAGGTTCGGTGAGCAAATGAAGACCCTTTGAAGTCATATTGCATGGTACCCATTCCACGGGTTTCAACTACCCAGGTTTAAGGTATTCTTCCTTCAGCTAAAACATGCATGTGGAACCTAGAGTATGATCAACCATGTGATCGGGAGACGTCTTCAAATATGTCTCAGTTTTCGTACCCTGGTACTCGGGTGCAACATTCCAGACGCTTTACTAACACTCTCCCGACTTGGAGAGTCAGTCCCTTTAACCTCCTGTTTGGCCCAGTTTGCAATTTCTGCGGAAGATGAACAGGAATAGCGAGAACCAATGAGAGACTAGCTGGAGGTGTCTGGACGGGCAAATTTAACTCTCATTTCCCACCAGGAAGAGGAAATAACCAAAGGCTCAGCGTGCCGTGCCGGAACCAGATTAGGGCCTGAAGCCATCCTGCGGTGTTGCGGCCAGCTCACAAGAAAACGAGTTGAAGAAAGGAGCTCAGGGGCACTGTAATTCACAAACCTGCAGAGTTATAAATGACAACTATCGTCCAAAAATATACTGAAGTAAGGCTGCCAAGAGGACTTGAAAGCGGGGCAGAATTGCAGGAAACCGATTTCAGGAGGTAGACTGGAATTGCATTGAAAGCATAGGAAAAGAGGCAGAACGTCCACAATGATGCACTTGGCCAAAAAGGGCGTATGCGTTTTTTCCTGAATATATTCAGGAAAAAACGCATACGCCCTTTTTGGCCAACCAAGCAAGCTTGCAAAGGAAATCTGCACTACAATGAAGTCTCACTTCCCCCCGGTCAAAAGGGCCATCTGAAAAAAGTGTAAAATCCAGAAAGGCAGGACAGGCCATGGAGAACTGGGAGCCTTGTTATGCTGATGGGCGGGATGTAAACTGCCAACAGACACTCGGGAGAAGTGTATGGTGTTTCCTGAAACATCTAAAAAACAAAGCAACAGAGCCTAGGCCACTTCCACTTATGGTCCTATAGCTTAGGGAAATTAAAATCAAAAAGACACAGCCACCCCAATGTTTGGGACGCCTCTGTTTACAAGAACCTCGTTTACCGTACAAGTTCAATATCACAGAAAGTGAAAAATGGATAAAGAACTTGTGGTACTTACGTACAATGCAGTATCACTCAGCAGTGAAATCTATGTCATCAGGCCCGTAGCAGCACAATGAGTGGATTCAGGTACGATGATTCTAACTGAAATAAGTCACACAGAAAAAGAAACATCATAAGATATCAGTAATACACGGAATGTAAACTTGGCTACACAGGAACTGAATTACAGAACAGAACAGGGTCTCAAATTTAGAAAACCAACTTATGCTTGTTTAAGGGTAAAGGTGAGTTGGGGTGCTGCATAAAACCAGAGATTGAAATGAGCACAGATAAAGTTCCTTAAGCCAAATATGGAATAGACAAGAGCTACTCCTTGCTCAACGAAATGGACTCAACACCGCATATTAAACGCCTAAGAATGTACCTGACTCTTAAGTATCTTAAAACCTATGGATTGCTATGTCTCCGAAAGAGAATCGAGCATGTGTACAGGGACATAAACGCAGCAGTGATAGGATTGGAGAGGTTCGGTGAGCAAATGAAGACCCTTTGAAGTCATATTGCATGGTACCCATTCCACGGGTTTCAACTACCCAGGTTTAAGGTATTCTTCCTTCAGCTAAAACATGCATGTGGAACCTAGAGTATGATCAACCATGTGATCGGGAGACGTGTTCAAATATGTCTCAGTTTTCGTACCCTGGTACTCGGGTGCAACATTCCAGACGCTTTACTAACACTCTCCCGACTTGGAGAGTCAGTCCCTTTAACCTCCTGTTTGGCCCAGTTTGCAATTTCTGCGGAAGATGAACAGGAATAGCGAGAACCAATGAGAGACTAGCTGGAGGTGTCTGGACGGGCAAATTTAACTCTCATTTCCCACCAGGAAGAGGAAATAACCAAAGGCTCAGCGTGCCGTGCCGGAACCAGATTAGGGCCTGAAGCCATCCTGCGGTGTTGCGGCCAGCTCACAAGAAAACGAGTTGAAGAAAGGATCTCAGGGGCACTGTAATTCACAAACCTGCAGAGTTATAAATGACAACTATCGTCCAAAAATATACTGAAGTAAGGCTGCCAAGAGGACTTGAAAGCGGGGCAGAATTGCAGGAAACCGATTTCAGGAGGTAGACTGGAATTGCATTGAAAGCATAGGAAAAGAGGCAGAACGTCCACAATGATGCACTTGGCCAAAAAGGGCGTATGCGTTTTTTCCTGAATATATTCAGGAAAAAACGCATACGCCCTTTTTGGCCAACCAAGCAAGCTTGCAAAGGAAATCTGCACTACAATGAAGTCTCACTTCCCCCCGGTCAAAAGGGCCATCTGAAAAAAGTGTAAAATCCAGAAAGGCAGGACAGGCCATGGAGAACTGGGAGCCTTGTTATGCTGATGGGCGGGATGTAAACTGCCAACAGACACTCGGGAGAAGTGTATGGTGTTTCCTGAAACATCTAAAAAACAAAGCAACAGAGCCTAGGCCACTTCCACTTATGGTCCTATAGCTTAGGGAAATTAAAATCAAAAAGACACAGCCACCCCAATGTTTGGGACGCCTCTGTTTACAAGAACCTCGTTTACCGTACAAGTTCAATATCACAGAAAGTGAAAAATGGATAAAGAACTTGTGGTACTTACGTACAATGCAGTATCACTCAGCAGTGAAATCTATGTCATCAGGCCCGTAGCAGCACAATGAGTGGATTCAGGTACGATGATTCTAACTGAAATAAGTCACACAGAAAAAGAAACATCATAAGATATCAGTAATACACGGAATGTAAACTTGGCTACACAGGAACTGAATTACAGAACAGAACAGGGTCTCAAATTTAGAAAACCAACTTATGCTTGTTTAAGGGTAAAGGTGAGTTGGGGTGCTGCATAAAACCAGAGATTGAAATGAGCACAGATAAAGTTCCTTAAGCCAAATATGGAATAGACAAGAGCTACTCCTTGCTCAACGAAATGGACTCAACACCGCATATTAAACGCCTAAGAATGTACCTGACTCTTAAGTATCTTAAAACCTATGGATTGCTATGTCTCCGAAAGAGAATCGAGCATGTGTACAGGGACATAAACGCAGCAGTGATAGGATTGGAGAGGTTCGGTGAGCAAATGAAGACCCTTTGAAGTCATATTGCATGGTACCCATTCCACGGGTTTCAACTACCCAGGTTTAAGGTATTCTTCCTTCAGCTAAAACATGCATGTGGAACCTAGAGTATGATCAACCATGTGATCGGGAGACGTGTTCAAATATGTCTCAGTTTTCGTACCCTGGTACTCGGGTGCAACATTCCAGACGCTTTACTAACACTCTCCCGACTTGGAGAGTCAGTCCCTTTAACCTCCTGTTTGGCCCAGTTTGCAATTTCTGCGGAAGATGAACAGGAATAGCGAGAACCAATGAGAGACTAGCTGGAGGTGTCTGGACGGGCAAATTTAACTCTCATTTCCCACCAGGAAGAGGAAATAACCAAAGGCTCAGCGTGCCGTGCCGGAACCAGATTAGGGCCTGAAGCCATCCTGCGGTGTTGCGGCCAGCTCACAAGAAAACGAGTTGAAGAAAGGAGCTCAGGGGCACTGTAATTCACAAACCTGCAGAGTTATAAATGACAACTATCGTCCAAAAATATACTGAAGTAAGGCTGCCAAGAGGACTTGAAAGCGGGGCAGAATTGCAGGAAACCGATTTCAGGAGGTAGACTGGAATTGCATTGAAAGCATAGGAAAAGAGGCAGAACGTCCACAATGATGCACTTGGCCAAAAAGGGCGTATGCGTTTTTTCCTGAATATATTCAGGAAAAAACGCATACGCCCTTTTTGGCCAACCAAGCAAGCTTGCAAAGGAAATCTGCACTACAATGAAGTCTCACTTCCCCCCGGTCAAAAGGGCCATCTGAAAAAAGTGTAAAATCCAGAAAGGCAGGACAGGCCATGGAGAACTGGGAGCCTTGTTATGCTGATGGGCGGGATGTAAACTGCCAACAGACACTCGGGAGAAGTGTATGGTGTTTCCTGAAACATCTAAAAAACAAAGCAACAGAGCCTAGGGCACTTCCACTTATGGTCCTATAGCTTAGGGAAATTAAAATCAAAAAGACACAGCCACCCCAATGTTTGGGACGCCTCTGTTTACAAGAACCTCGTTTACCGTACAAGTTCAATATCACAGAAAGTGAAAAATGGATAAAGAACTTGTGGTACTTACGTACAATGCAGTATCACTCAGCAGTGAAATCTATGTCATCAGGCCCGTAGCAGCACAATGAGTGGATTCAGGTACGATGATTCTAACTGAAATAAGTCACACAGAAAAAGAAACATCATAAGATATCAGTAATACACGGAATGTAAACTTGGCTACACAGGAACTGAATTACAGAACAGAACAGGGTCTCAAATTTAGAAAACCAACTTATGCTTGTTTAAGGGTAAAGGTGAGTTGGGGTGCTGCATAAAACCAGAGATTGAAATGAGCACAGATAAAGTTCCTTAAGCCAAATATGGAATAGACAAGAGCTACTCCTTGCTCAACGAAATGGACTCAACACCGCATATTAAACGCCTAAGAATGTACCTGACTCTTAAGTATCTTAAAACCTATGGATTGCTATGTCTCCGAAAGAGAATCGAGCATGTGTACAGGGACATAAACGCAGCAGTGATAGGATTGGAGAGGTTCGGTGAGCAAATGAAGACCCTTTGAAGTCATATTGCATGGTACCCATTCCACGGGTTTCAACTACCCAGGTTTAAGGTATTCTTCCTTCAGCTAAAACATGCATGTGGAACCTAGAGTATGATCAACCATGTGATCGGGAGACGTGTTCAAATATGTCTCAGTTTTCGTACCCTGGTACTCGGGTGCAACATTCCAGACGCTTTACTAACACTCTCCCGACTTGGAGAGTCAGTCCCTTTAACCTCCTGTTTGGCCCAGTTTGCAATTTCTGCGGAAGATGAACAGGAATAGCGAGAACCAATGAGAGACTAGCTGGAGGTGTCTGGACGGGCAAATTTAACTCTCATTTCCCACCAGGAAGAGGAAATAACCAAAGGCTCAGCGTGCCGTGCCGGAACCAGATTAGGGCCTGAAGCCATCCTGTGGTGTTGCGGCCAGCTCACAAGAAAGCGAGTTGAAGAAAGGAGCTCAGGGGCACTGTAATTCACAAACCTGCAGAGTTATAAATGACAGCTATCGTCCAAAAATATACTGAAGTAAGGCTGCCAAGAGGACTTGAAAGCAGGGCAGAATTGCAGGAAACCGATTTCAGGAGGTAGACTGGAATTGCATTGAAAGCATAGGAAAAGAGGGAGAACGTCCACAATGATGCACTTGGCCAAAAAGGGCGTATGCGTTTTTTCCTGAATATATTCAGGAAAAAACGCATACGCCCTTTTTGGCCAACCAAGCAAGCTTGCAAAGGAAATCTGCACTACAATGAAGTCTCACTTCCCCCCGGTCAAAAGGGCCATCTGAAAAAAGTGTAAAATCCAGAAAGGCAGGACAGGCCATGGAGAACTGGGAGCCTTGTTATGCTGATGGGCGGGATGTAAACTGCCAACAGACACTCGGGAGAAGTGTATGGTGTTTCCTGAAACATCTAAAAAACAAAGCAACAGAGCCTAGGCCACTTCCACTTATGGTCCTATAGCTTAGGGAAATTAAAATCAAAAAGACACAGCCACCCCAATGTTTGGGACGCCTCTGTTTACAAGAACCTCGTTTACCGTACAAGTTCAATATCACAGAAAGTGAAAAATGGATAAAGAACTTGTGGTACTTACGTACAATGCAGTATCACTCAGCAGTGAAATCTATGTCATCAGGCCCGTAGCAGCACAATGAGTGGATTCAGGTACGATGATTCTAACTGAAATAAGTCACACAGAAAAAGAAACATCATAAGATATCAGTAATACACGGAATGTAAACTTGGCTACACAGGAACTGAATTACAGAACAGAACAGGGTCTCAAATTTAGAAAACCAACTTATGCTTGTTTAAGGGTAAAGGTGAGTTGGGGTGCTGCATAAAACCAGAGATTGAAATGAGCACAGATAAAGTTCCTTAAGCCAAATATGGAATAGACAAGAGCTACTCCTTGCTCAACGAAATGGACTCAACACCGCATATTAAACGCCTAAGAATGTACCTGACTCTTAAGTATCTTAAAACCTATGGATTGCTATGTCTCCGAAAGAGAATCGAGCATGTGTACAGGGACATAAACGCAGCAGTGATAGGATTGGAGAGGTTCGGTGAGCAAATGAAGACCCTTTGAAGTCATATTGCATGGTACCCATTCCACGGGTTTCAACTACCCAGGTTTAAGGTATTCTTCCTTCAGCTAAAACATGCATGTGGAACCTAGAGTATGATCAACCATGTGATCGGGAGACGTGTTCAAATATGTCTCAGTTTTCGTACCCTGGTACTCGGGTGCAACATTCCAGACGCTTTACTAACACTCTCCCGACTTGGAGAGTCAGTCCCTTTAACCTCCTGTTTGGCCCAGTTTGCAATTTCTGCGGAAGATGAACAGGAATAGCGAGAACCAATGAGAGACTAGCTGGAGGTGTCTGGACGGGCAAATTTAACTCTCATTTCCCACCAGGAAGAGGAAATAACCAAAGGCTCAGCGTGCCGTGCCGGAACCAGATTAGGGCCTGAAGCCATCCTGCGGTGTTGCGGCCAGCTCACAAGAAAGCGAGTTGAAGAAAGGAGCTCAGGGGCACTGTAATTCACAAACCTGCAGAGTTATAAATGACAGCTATCGTCCAAAAATATACTGAAGTAAGGCTGCCAAGAGGACTTGAAAGCGGGGCAGAATTGCAGGAAACCGATTTCAGGAGGTAGACTGGAATTGCATTGAAAGCATAGGAAAAGAGGCAGAACGTCCACAATGATGCACTTGGCCAAAAAGGGCGTATGCGTTTTTTCCTGAATATATTCAGGAAAAAACGCATACGCCCTTTTTGGCCAACCAAGCAAGCTTGCAAAGGAAATCTGCACTACAATGAAGTCTCACTTCCCCCCGGTCAAAAGGGCCATCTGAAAAAAGTGTAAAATCCAGAAAGGCAGGACAGGCCATGGAGAACTGGGAGCCTTGTTATGCTGATGGGCGGGATGTAAACTGCCAACAGACACTCGGGAGAAGTGTATGGTGTTTCCTGAAACATCTAAAAAACAAAGCAACAGAGCCTAGGGCACTTCCACTTATGGTCCTATAGCTTAGGGAAATTAAAATCAAAAAGACACAGCCACCCCAATGTTTGGGACGCCTCTGTTTACAAGAACCTCGTTTACCGTACAAGTTCAATATCACAGAAAGTGAAAAATGGATAAAGAACTTGTGGTACTTACGTACAATGCAGTATCACTCAGCAGTGAAATCTATGTCATCAGGCCCGTAGCAGCACAATGAGTGGATTCAGGTACGATGATTCTAACTGAAATAAGTCACACAGAAAAAGAAACATCATAAGATATCAGTAATACACGGAATGTAAACTTGGCTACACAGGAACTGAATTACAGAACAGAACAGGGTCTCAAATTTAGAAAACCAACTTATGCTTGTTTAAGGGTAAAGGTGAGTTGGGGTGCTGCATAAAACCAGAGATTGAAATGAGCACAGATAAAGTTCCTTAAGCCAAATATGGAATAGACAAGAGCTACTCCTTGCTCAACGAAATGGACTCAACACCGCATATTAAACGCCTAAGAATGTACCTGACTCTTAAGTATCTTAAAACCTATGGATTGCTATGTCTCTGAAAGAGAATCAAGCATGTGTACAGGGACATAAACGCAGCAGTGATAGGATTGGAGAGGTTCGGTGAGCAAATGAAGACCCTTTGAAGTCATATTGCATGGTACCCATTCCACGGGTTTCAACCACCGAGGTTTAAGGTATTCTTCCTTCAGCTAAAACATGCATGTGGAACCTAGAGTATGATCAACCATGTGATCGGGAGACGTGTTCAAATATGTCTCAGTTTTCGTACCCTGGTACTCGGGTGCAACATTCCAGACGCTTTACTAACACTCTCCCGACTTGGAGAGTCAGTCCCTTTAACCTCCTGTTTGGCCCAGTTTGCAATTTCTGCGGAAGATGAACAGGAATAGCGAGAACCAATGAGAGACTAGCTGGAGGTGTCTGGACGGGCAAATTTAACTCTCATTTCCCACCAGGAAGAGGAAATAACCAAAGGCTCAGCGTGCCGTGCCGGAACCAGATTAGGGCCTGAAGCCATCCTGCGGTGTTGCGGCCAGCTCACAAGAAAGCGAGTTGAAGAAAGGAGCTCAGGGGCACTGTAATTCACAAACCTGCAGAGTTATAAATGACAGCTATCGTCCAAAAATATACTGAAGTAAGGCTGCCAAGAGGACTTGAAAGCGGGGCAGAATTGCAGGAAACCGATTTCAGGAGGTAGACTGGAATTGCATTGAAAGCATAGGAAAAGAGGCAGAACGTCCACAATGATGCACTTGGCCAAAAAGGGCGTATGCGTTTTTTCCTGAATATATTCAGGAAAAAACGCATACGCCCTTTTTGGCCAACCAAGCAAGCTTGCAAAGGAAATCTGCACTACAATGAAGTCTCACTTCCCCCCGGTCAAAAGGGCCATCTGAAAAAAGTGTAAAATCCAGAAAGGCAGGACAGGCCATGGAGAACTGGGAGCCTTGTTATGCTGATGGGCGGGATGTAAATTGCCAACAGACACTCGGGAGAAGTGTATGGTGTTTCCTGAAACATCTAAAAAACAAAGCAACAGAGCCTAGGGCACTTCCACTTATGGTCCTATAGCTTAGGGAAATTAAAATCAAAAAGACACAGCCACCCCAATGTTTGGGACGCCTCTGTTTACAAGAACCTCGTTTACCGTACAAGTTCAATATCACAGAAAGTGAAAAATGGATAAAGAACTTGTGGTACTTACGTACAATGCAGTATCACTCAGCAGTGAAATCTATGTCATCAGGCCCGTAGCAGCACAATGAGTGGATTCAGGTACGATGATTCTAACTGAAATAAGTCACACAGAAAAAGAAACATCATAAGATATCAGTAATACACGGAATGTAAACTTGGCTACACAGGAACTGAATTACAGAACAGAACAGGGTCTCAAATTTAGAAAACCAACTTATGCTTGTTTAAGGGTAAAGGTGAGTTGGGGTGCTGCATAAAACCAGAGATTGAAATGAGCACAGATAAAGTTCCTTAAGCCAAATATGGAATAGACAAGAGCTACTCCTTGCTCAACGAAATGGACTCAACACCGCATATTAAACGCCTAAGAATGTACCTGACTCTTAAGTATCTTAAAACCTATGGATTGCTATGTCTCCGAAAGAGAATCAAGCATGTGTACAGGGACATAAACGCAGCAGTGATAGGATTGGAGAGGTTCGGTGAGCAAATGAAGACCCTTTGAAGTCATATTGCATGGTACCCATTCCACGGGTTTCAACTACCCAGGTTTAAGGTATTCTTCCTTCAGCTAAAACATGCATGTGGAACCTAGAGTATGATCAACCATGTGATCGGGAGACGTGTTCAAATATGTCTCAGTTTTCGTACCCTGGTACTCGGGTGCAACATTCCAGACGCTTTACTAACACTCTCCCGACTTGGAGAGTCAGTCCCTTTAACCTCCTGTTTGGCCCAGTTTGCAATTTCTGCGGAAGATGAACAGGAATAGCGAGAACCAATGAGAGACTAGCTGGAGGTGTCTGGACGGGCAAATTTAACTCTCATTTCCCACCAGGAAGAGGAAATAACCAAAGGCTCAGCGTGCCGTGCCGGAACCAGATTAGGGCCTGAAGCCATCCTGCGGTGTTGCGGCCAGCTCACAAGAAAACGAGTTGAAGAAAGGAGCTCAGGGGCACTGTAATTCACAAACCTGCAGAGTTATAAATGACAGCTATCGTCCAAAAATATACTGAAGTAAGGCTGCCAAGAGGACTTGAAAGCGGGGCAGAATTGCAGGAAACCGATTTCAGGAGGTAGACTGGAATTGCATTGAAAGCATAGGAAAAGAGGCAGAACGTCCACAATGATGCACTTGGCCAAAAAGGGCGTATGCGTTTTTTCCTGAATATATTCAGGAAAAAACGCATACGCCCTTTTTGGCCAACCAAGCAAGCTTGCAAAGGAAATCTGCACTACAATGAAGTCTCACTTCCCCCCGGTCAAAAGGGCCATCTGAAAAAAGTGTAAAATCCAGAAAGGCAGGACAGGCCATGGAGAACTGGGAGCCTTGTTATGCTGATGGGCGGGATGTAAACTGCCAACAGACACTCGGGAGAAGTGTATGGTGTTTCCTGAAACATCTAAAAAACAAAGCAACAGAGCCTAGGGCACTTCCACTTATGGTCCTATAGCTTAGGGAAATTAAAATCAAAAAGACACAGCCACCCCAATGTTTGGGACGCCTCTGTTTACAAGAACCTCGTTTACCGTACAAGTTCAATATCACAGAAAGTGAAAAATGGATAAAGAACTTGTGGTACTTACGTACAATGCAGTATCACTCAGCAGTGAAATCTATGTCATCAGGCCCGTAGCAGCACAATGAGTGGATTCAGGTACGATGATTCTAACTGAAATAAGTCACACAGAAAAAGAAACATCATAAGATATCAGTAATACACGGAATGTAAACTTGGCTACACAGGAACTGAATTACAGAACAGAACAGGGTCTCAAATTTAGAAAACCAACTTATGCTTGTTTAAGGGTAAAGGTGAGTTGGGGTGCTGCATAAAACCAGAGATTGAAATGAGCACAGATAAAGTTCCTTAAGCCAAATATGGAATAGACAAGAGCTACTCCTTGCTCAACGAAATGGACTCAACACCGCATATTAAACGCCTAAGAATGTACCTGACTCTTAAGTATCTTAAAACCTATGGATTGCTATGTCTCCGAAAGAGAATCAAGCATGTGTACAGGGACATAAACGCAGCAGTGATAGGATTGGAGAGGTTCGGTGAGCAAATGAAGACCCTTTGAAGTCATATTGCATGGTACCCATTCCACGGGTTTCAACTACCCAGGTTTAAGGTATTCTTCCTTCAGCTAAAACATGCATGTGGAACCTAGAGTATGATCAACCATGTGATCGGGAGACGTGTTCAAATATGTCTCAGTTTTCGTACCCTGGTACTCGGGTGCAACATTCCAGACGCTTTACTAACACTCTCCCCACTTGGAGAGTCAGTCCCTTTAACCTCCTGTTTGGCCCAGTTTGCAATTTCTGCGGAAGATGAACAGGAATAGCGAGAACCAATGAGAGACTAGCTGGAGGTGTCTGGACGGGCAAATTTAACTCTCATTTCCCACCAGGAAGAGGAAATAACCAAAGGCTCAGCGTGCCGTGCCGGAACCAGATTAGGGCCTGAAGCCATCCTGCGGTGTTGCGGCCAGCTCACAAGAAAACGAGTTGAAGAAAGGAGCTCAGGGGCACTGTAATTCACAAACCTGCAGAGTTATAAATGACAGCTATCGTCCAAAAATATACTGAAGTAAGGCTGCCAAGAGGACTTGAAAGTGGGGCAGAATTGCAGGAAACCGATTTCAGGAGGTAGACTGGAATTGCATTGAAAGCATAGGAAAAGAGGCAGAACGTCCACAATGATGCACTTGGCCAAAAAGGGCGTATGCGTTTTTTCCTGAATATATTCAGGAAAAAACGCATACGCCCTTTTTGGCCAACCAAGCAAGCTTGCAAAGGAAATCTGCACTACAATGAAGTCTCACTTCCCCCCGGTCAAAAGGGCCATCTGAAAAAAGTGTAAAATCCAGAAAGGCAGGACAGGCCATGGAGAACTGGGAGCCTTGTTATGCTGATGGGCGGGATGTAAACTGCCAACAGACACTCGGGAGAAGTGTATGGTGTTTCCTGAAACATCTAAAAAACAAAGCAACAGAGCCTAGGGCACTTCCACTTATGGTCCTATAGCTTAGGGAAACTAAAATCAAAAAGACACAGCCACCCCAATGTTTGGGACGCCTCTGTTTACAAGAACCTCGTTTACCGTACAAGTTCAATATCACAGAAAGTGAAAAATGGATAAAGAACTTGTGGTACTTACGTACAATGCAGTATCACTCAGCAGTGAAATCTATGTCATCAGGCCCGTAGCAGCACAATGAGTGGATTCAGGTACGATGATTCTAACTGAAATAAGTCACACAGAAAAAGAAACATCATAAGATATCAGTAATACACGGAATGTAAACTTGGCTACACAGGAACTGAATTACAGAACAGAACAGGGTCTCAAATTTAGAAAACCAACTTATGCTTGTTTAAGGGTAAAGGTGAGTTGGGGTGCTGCATAAAACCAGAGATTGAAATGAGCACAGATAAAGTTCCTTAAGCCAAATATGGAATAGACAAGAGCTACTCCTTGCTCAACGAAATGGACTCAACACCGCATATTAAACGCCTAAGAATGTACCTGACTCTTAAGTATCTTAAAACCTATGGATTGCTATGTCTCCGAAAGAGAATCAAGCATGTGTACAGGGACATAAACGCAGCAGTGATAGGATTGGAGAGGTTCGGTGAGCAAATGAAGACCCTTTGAAGTCATATTGCATGGTACCCATTCCACGGGTTTCAACTACCCAGGTTTAAGGTATTCTTCCTTCAGCTAAAACATGCATGTGGAACCTAGAGTATGATCAACCATGTGATCGGGAGACGTGTTCAAATATGTCTCAGTTTTCGTACCCTGGTACTCGGGTGCAACATTCCAAACGCTTTACTAACACTCTCCCCACTTGGAGAGTCAGTCCCTTTAACCTCCTGTTTGGCCCAGTTTGCAATTTCTGCGGAAGATGAACAGGAATAGCGAGAACCAATGAGAGACTAGCTGGAGGTGTCTGGACGGGCAAATTTAACTCTCATTTCCCACCAGGAAGAGGAAATAACCAAAGGCTCAGCGTGCCGTGCCGGAACCAGATTAGGGCCTGAAGCCATCCTGCGGTGTTGCGGCCAGCTCACAAGAAAACGAGTTGAAGAAAGGAGCTCAGGGGCACTGTAATTCACAAACCTGCAGAGTTATAAATGACAACTATCGTCCAAAAATATACTGAAGTAAGGCTGCCAAGAGGACTTGAAAGTGGGGCAGAATTGCAGGAAACCGATTTCAGGAGGTAGACTGGAATTGCATTGAAAGCATAGGAAAAGAGGCAGAACGTCCACAATGATGCACTTGGCCAAAAAGGGCGTATGCGTTTTTTCCTGAATATATTCAGGAAAAAACGCATACGCCCTTTTTGGCCAACCAAGCAAGCTTGCAAAGGAAATCTGCACTACAATGAAGTCTCACTTCCCCCCGGTCAAAAGGGCCATCTGAAAAAAGTGTAAAATCCAGAAAGGCAGGACAGGCCATGGAGAACTGGGAGCCTTGTTATGCTGATGGGCGGGATGTAAACTGCCAACAGACACTCGGGAGAAGTGTATGGTGTTTCCTGAAACATCTAAAAAACAAAGCAACAGAGCCTAGGGCACTTCCACTTATGGTCCTATAGCTTAGGGAAACTAAAATCAAAAAGACACAGCCACCCCAATGTTTGGGACGCCTCTGTTTACAAGAACCTCGTTTACCGTACAAGTTCAATATCACAGAAAGTGAAAAATGGATAAAGAACTTGTGGTACTTACGTACAATGCAGTATCACTCAGCAGTGAAATCTATGTCATCAGGCCCGTAGCAGCACAATGAGTGGATTCAGGTACGATGATTCTAACTGAAATAAGTCACACAGAAAAAGAAACATCATAAGATATCAGTAATACACGGAATGTAAACTTGGCTACACAGGAACTGAATTACAGAACAGAACAGGGTCTCAAATTTAGAAAACCAACTTATGCTTGTTTAAGGGTAAAGGTGAGTTGGGGTGCTGCATAAAACCAGAGATTGAAATGAGCACAGATAAAGTTCCTTAAGCCAAATATGGAATAGACAAGAGCTACTCCTTGCTCAACGAAATGGACTCAACACCGCATATTAAACGCCTAAGAATGTACCTGACTCTTAAGTATCTTAAAACCGATGGATTGCTATGTCTCCGAAAGAGAATCAAGCATGTGTACAGGGACATAAACGCAGCAGTGATAGGATTGGAGAGGTTCGGTGAGCAAATGAAGACCCTTTGAAGTCATATTGCATGGTACCCATTCCACGGGTTTCAACTACCCAGGTTTAAGGTATTCTTCCTTCAGCTAAAACATGCATGTGGAACCTAGAGTATGATCAACCATGTGATCGGGAGACGTGTTCAAATATGTCTCAGTTTTCGTACCCTGGTACTCGGGTGCAACATTCCAGACGCTTTACTAACACTCTCCCGACTTGGAGAGTCAGTCCCTTTAACCTCCTGTTTGGCCCAGTTTGCAATTTCTGCGGAAGATGAACAGGAATAGCGAGAACCAATGAGAGACTAGCTGGAGGTGTCTGGACGGGCAAATTTAACTCTCATTTCCCACCAGGAAGAGGAAATAACCAAAGGCTCAGCGTGCCGTGCCGGAACCAGATTAGGGCCTGAAGCCATCCTGCGGTGTTGCGGCCAGCTCACAAGAAAACGAGTTGAAGAAAGGAGCTCAGGGGCACTGTAATTCACAAACCTGCAGAGTTATAAATGACAACTATCGTCCAAAAATATACTGAAGTAAGGCTGCCAAGAGGACTTGAAAGCGGGGCAGAATTGCAGGAAACCGATTTCAGGCGGTAGACTGGAATTGCATTGAAAGCATAGGAAAAGAGGCAGAACGTCCACAATGATGCACTTGGCCAAAAAGGGCGTATGCGTTTTTTCCTGAATATATTCAGGAAAAAACGCATACGCCCTTTTTGGCCAACCAAGCAAGCTTGCAAAGGAAATCTGCACTACAATGAAGTCTCACTTCCCCCCGGTCAAAAGGGCCATCTGAAAAAAGTGTAAAATCCAGAAAGGCAGGACAGGCCATGGAGAACTGGGAGCCTTGTTATGCTGATGGGCGGGATGTAAACTGCCAACAGACACTCGGGAGAAGTGTATGGTGTTTCCTGAAACATCTAAAAAACAAAGCAACAGAGCCTAGGGCACTTCCACTTATGGTCCTATAGCTTAGGGAAATTAAAATCAAAAAGACACAGCCACCCCAATGTTTGGGACGCCTCTGTTTACAAGAACCTCGTTTACCGTACAAGTTCAATATCACAGAAAGTGAAAAATGGATAAAGAACTTGTGGTACTTACGTACAATGCAGTATCACTCAGCAGTGAAATCTATGTCATCAGGCCCGTAGCAGCACAATGAGTGGATTCAGGTACGATGATTCTAACTGAAATAAGTCACACAGAAAAAGAAACATCATAAGATATCAGTAATACACGGAATGTAAACTTGGCTACACAGGAACTGAATTACAGAACAGAACAGGGTCTCAAATTTAGAAAACCAACTTATGCTTGTTTAAGGGTAAAGGTGAGTTGGGGTGCTGCATAAAACCAGAGATTGAAATGAGCACAGATAAAGTTCCTTAAGCCAAATATGGAATAGACAAGAGCTACTCCTTGCTCAACGAAATGGACTCAACACCGCATATTAAACGCCTAAGAATGTACCTGACTCTTAAGTATCTTAAAACCTATGGATTGCTATGTCTCCGAAAGAGAATCGAGCATGTGTACAGGGACATAAACGCAGCAGTGATAGGATTGGAGAGGTTCGGTGAGCAAATGAAGACCCTTTGAAGTCATATTGCATGGTACCCATTCCACGGGTTTCAACTACCCAGGTTTAAGGTATTCTTCCTTCAGCTAAAACATGCATGTGGAACCTAGAGTATGATCAACCATGTGATCGGGAGACGTGTTCAAATATGTCTCAGTTTTCGTACCCTGGTACTCGGGTGCAACATTCCAGACGCTTTACTAACACTCTCCCGACTTGGAGAGTCAGTCCCTTTAACCTCCTGTTTGGCCCAGTTTGCAATTTCTGCGGAAGATGAACAGGAATAGCGAGAACCAATGAGAGACTAGCTGGAGGTGTCTGGACGGGCAAATTTAACTCTCATTTCCCACCAGGAAGAGGAAATAACCAAAGGCTCAGCGTGCCGTGCCGGAACCAGATTAGGGCCTGAAGCCATCCTGCGGTGTTGCGGCCAGCTCACAAGAAAACGAGTTGAAGAAAGGAGCTCAGGGGCACTGTAATTCACAAACCTGCAGAGTTATAAATAACAGCTATCGTCCAAAAATATACTGAAGTAAGGCTGCCAAGAGGACTTGAAAGCGGGGCAGAATTGCAGGAAACCGATTTCAGGAGGTAGACTGGAATTGCATTGAAAGCATAGGAAAAGAGGCAGAACGTCCACAATGATGCACTTGGCCAAAAAGGGCGTATGCGTTTTTTCCTGAATATATTCAGGAAAAAACGCATACGCCC
The DNA here is from genome assembly GCF_963455315.2 of Globicephala melas. Classification (NCBI taxonomy): domain Eukaryota; kingdom Metazoa; phylum Chordata; class Mammalia; order Artiodactyla; family Delphinidae; genus Globicephala; species Globicephala melas. Next base: position 210,919 of record NW_027207544.1, on the reverse strand, counting down.
TTTTTGGCCAACCAAGCAAGCTTGCAAAGGAAATCTGCACTACAATGAAGTCTCACTTCCCCCCGGTCAAAAGGGCCATCTGAAAAAAGTGTAAAATCCAGAAAGGCAGGACAGGCCATGGAGAACTGGGAGCCTTGTTATGCTGATGGGCGGGATGTAAACTGCCAACAGACACTCGGGAGAAGTGTATGGTGTTTCCTGAAACATCTAAAAAACAAAGCAACAGAGCCTAGGGCACTTCCACTTATGGTCCTATAGCTTAGGGAAATTAAAATCAAAAAGACACAGCCACCCCAATGTTTGGGACGCCTCTGTTTACAAGAACCTCGTTTACCGTACAAGTTCAATATCACAGAAAGTGAAAAATGGATAAAGAACTTGTGGTACTTACGTACAATGCAGTATCACTCAGCAGTGAAATCTATGTCATCAGGCCCGTAGCAGCACAATGAGTGGATTCAGGTACGATGATTCTAACTGAAATAAGTCACACAGAAAAAGAAACATCATAAGATATCAGTAATACACGGAATGTAAACTTGGCTACACGGGAACTGAATTACAGAACAGAACAGGGTCTCAAATTTAGAAAACCAACTTATGCTTGTTTAAGGGTAAAGGTGAGTTGGGGTGCTGCATAAAACCAGAGATTGAAATGAGCACAGATAAAGTTCCTTAAGCCAAATATGGAATAGACAAGAGCTACTCCTTGCTCAACGAAATGGACTCAACACCGCATATTAAACGCCTAAGAATGTACCTGACTCTTAAGTATCTTAAAACCTATGGATTGCTATGTCTCCGAAAGAGAATCGAGAATGTGTACAGGGACATAAACGCAGCAGTGATAGGATTGGAGAGGTTCGGTGAGCAAATGAAGACCCTTTGAAGTCATATTGCATGGTACCCATTCCACGGGTTTCAACTACCCAGGTTTAAGGTATTCTTCCTTCAGCTAAAACATGCATGTGGAACCTAGAGTATGATCAACCATGTGATCGGGAGACGTGTTCAAATATGTCTCAGTTTTCGTACCCTGGTACTCGGGTGCAACATTCCAGACGCTTTACTAACACTCTCCCGACTTGGAGAGTCAGTCCCTTTAACCTCCTGTTTGGCCCAGTTTGCAATTTCTGCGGAAGATGAACAGGAATAGCGAGAACCAATGAGAGACTAGCTGGAGGTGTCTGGACGGGCAAATTTAACTCTCATTTCCCACCAGGAAGAGGAAATAACCAAAGGCTCAGCGTGCCGTGCCGGAACCAGATTAGGGCCTGAAGCCATCCTGCGGTGTTGCGGCCAGCTCACAAGAAAACGAGTTGAAGAAAGGAGCTCAGGGGCACTGTAATTCACAAACCTGCAGAGTTATAAATGACAGCTATCGTCCAAAAATATACTGAAGTAAGGCTGCCAAGAGGACTTGAAAGCGGGGCAGAATTGCAGGAAACCGATTTCAGGAGGTAGACTGGAATTGCATTGAAAGCATAGGAAAAGAGGCAGAACGTCCACAATGATGCACTTGGCCAAAAAGGGCGTATGCGTTTTTTCCTGAATATATTCAGGAAAAAACGCATACGCCCTTTTTGGCCAACCAAGCAAGCTTGCAAAGGAAATCTGCACTACAATGAAGTCTCACTTCCCCCCGGTCAAAAGGGCCATCTGAAAAAAGTGTAAAATCCAGAAAGGCAGGACAGGCCATGGAGAACTGGGAGCCTTGTTATGCTGATGGGCGGGATGTAAACTGCCAACAGACACTCGGGAGAAGTGTATGGTGTTTCCTGAAACATCTAAAAAACAAAGCAACAGAGCCTAGGGCACTTCCACTTATGGTCCTATAGCTTAGGGAAATTAAAATCAAAAAGACACAGCCACCCCAATGTTTGGGACGCCTCTGTTTACAAGAACCTCGTTTACCGTACAAGTTCAATATCACAGAAAGTGAAAAATGGATAAAGAACTTGTGGTACTTACGTACAATGCAGTATCACTCAGCAGTGAAATCTATGTCATCAGGCCCGTAGCAGCACAATGAGTGGATTCAGGTACGATGATTCTAACTGAAATAAGTCACACAGAAAAAGAAACATCATAAGATATCAGTAATACACGGAATGTAAACTTGGCTACACAGGAACTGAATTACAGAACAGAACAGGGTCTCAAATTTAGAAAGCCAACTTATGCTTGTTTAAGGGTAAAGGTGAGTTGGGGTGCTGCATAAAACCAGAGATTGAAATGAGCACAGATAAAGTTCCTTAAGCCAAATATGGAATAGACAAGAGCTACTCCTTGCTCAACGAAATGGACTCAACACCACATATTAAACGCCTAAGAATGTACCTGACTCTTAAGTATCTTAAAACCTATGGATTGCTATGTCTCCGAAAGAGAATCGAGCATGTGTACAGGGACATAAACGCAGCAGTGATAGGATTGGAGAGGTTCGGTGAGCAAATGAAGACCCTTTGAAGTCATATTGCATGGTACCCATTCCACGGGTTTCAACTACCCAGGTTTAAGGTATTCTTCCTTCAGCTAAAACATGCATGTGGAACCTAGAGTATGATCAACCATGTGATCGGGAGACGTGTTCAAATATGTCTCAGTTTTCGTACCCTGGTACTCGGGTGCAACATTCCAGACGCTTTACTAACACTCTCCCGACTTGGAGAGTCAGTCCCTTTAACCTCCTGTTTGGCCCAGTTTGCAATTTCTGCGGAAGATGAACAGGAATAGCGAGAACCAATGAGAGACTAGCTGGAGGTGTCTGGACGGGCAAATTTAACTCTCATTTCCCACCAGGAAGAGGAAATAACCAAAGGCTCAGCGTGCCGTGCCGGAACCAGATTAGGGCCTGAAGCCATCCTGCGGTGTTGCGGCCAGCTCACAAGAAAACGAGTTGAAGAAAGGAGCTCAGGGGCACTGTAATTCACAAACCTGCAGAGTTATAAATGACAGCTATCGTCCAAAAATATACTGAAGTAAGGCTGCCAAGAGGACTTGAAAGTGGGGCAGAATTGCAGGAAACCGATTTCAGGAGGTAGACTGGAATTGCATTGAAAGCATAGGAAAAGAGGCAGAACGTCCACAATGATGCACTTGGCCAAAAAGGGCGTATGCGTTTTTTCCTGAATATATTCAGGAAAAAACGCATACGCCCTTTTTGGCCAACCAAGCAAGCTTGCAAAGGAAATCTGCACTACAATGAAGTCTCACTTCCCCCCGGTCAAAAGGGCCATCTGAAAAAAGTGTAAAATCCAGAAAGGCAGGACAGGCCATGGAGAACTGGGAGCCTTGTTATGCTGATGGGCGGGATGTAAACTGCCAACAGACACTCGGGAGAAGTGTATGGTGTTTCCTGAAACATCTAAAAAACAAAGCAACAGAGCCTAGGGCACTTCCACTTATGGTCCTATAGCTTAGGGAAATTAAAATCAAAAAGACACAGCCACCCCAATGTTTGGGACGCCTCTGTTTACAAGAACCTCGTTTACCGTACAAGTTCAATATCACAGAAAGTGAAAAATGGATAAAGAACTTGTGGTACTTACGTACAATGCAGTATCACTCAGCAGTGAAATCTATGTCATCAGGCCCGTAGCAGCACAATGAGTGGATTCAGGTACGATGATTCTAACTGAAATAAGTCACACAGAAAAAGAAACATCATAAGATATCAGTAATACACGGAATGTAAACTTGGCTACACAGGAACTGAATTACAGAACAGAACAGGGTCTCAAATTTAGAAAACCAACTTATGCTTGTTTAAGGGTAAAGGTGAGTTGGGGTGCTGCATAAAACCAGAGATTGAAATGAGCACAGATAAAGTTCCTTAAGCCAAATATGGAATAGACAAGAGCTACTCCTTGCTCAACGAAATGGACTCAACACCGCATATTAAACGCCTAAGAATGTACCTGACTCTTAAGTATCTTAAAACCTATGGATTGCTATGTCTCCGAAAGAGAATCAAGCATGTGTACAGGGACATAAACGCAGCAGTGATAGGATTGGAGAGGTTCGGTGAGCAAATGAAGACCCTTTGAAGTCATATTGCATGGTACCCATTCCACGGGTTTCAACTACCCAGGTTTAAGGTATTCTTCCTTCAGCTAAAACATGCATGTGGAACCTAGAGTATGATCAACCATGTGATCGGGAGACGTGTTCAAATATGTCTCAGTTTTCGTACCCTGGTACTCGGGTGCAACATTCCAGACGCTTTACTAACACTCTCCCGACTTGGAGAGTCAGTCCCTTTAACCTCCTGTTTGGCCCAGTTTGCAATTTCTGCGGAAGATGAACAGGAATAGCGAGAACCAATGAGAGACTAGCTGGAGGTGTCTGGACGGGCAAATTTAACTCTCATTTCCCACCAGGAAGAGGAAATAACCAAAGGCTCAGCGTGCCGTGCCGGAACCAGATTAGGGCCTGAAGCCATCCTGCGGTGTTGCGGCCAGCTCACAAGAAAGCGAGTTGAAGAAAGGAGCTCAGGGGCACTGTAATTCACAAACCTGCAGAGTTATAAATGACAGCTATCGTCCAAAAATATACTGAAGTAAGGCTGCCAAGAGGACTTGAAAGCGGGGCAGAATTGCAGGAAACCGATTTCAGGAGGTAGACTGGAATTGCATTGAAAGCATAGGAAAAGAGGCAGAACGTCCACAATGATGCACTTGGCCAAAAAGGGCGTATGCGTTTTTTCCTGAATATATTCAGGAAAAAACGCATACGCCCTTTTTGGCCAACCAAGCAAGCTTGCAAAGGAAATCTGCACTACAATGAAGTCTCACTTCCCCCCGGTCAAAAGGGCCATCTGAAAAAAGTGTAAAATCCAGAAAGGCAGGACAGGCCATGGAGAACTGGGAGCCTTGTTATGCTGATGGGCGGGATGTAAACTGCCAACAGACACTCGGGAGAAGTGTATGGTGTTTCCTGAAACATCTAAAAAACAAAGCAACAGAGCCTAGGGCACTTCCACTTATGGTCCTATAGCTTAGGGAAATTAAAATCAAAAAGACACAGCCACCCCAATGTTTGGGACGCCTCTGTTTACAAGAACCTCGTTTACCGTACAAGTTCAATATCACAGAAAGTGAAAAATGGATAAAGAACTTGTGGTACTTACGTACAATGCAGTATCACTCAGCAGTGAAATCTATGTCATCAGGCCCGTAGCAGCACAATGAGTGGATTCAGGTACGATGATTCTAACTGAAATAAGTCACACAGAAAAAGAAACATCATAAGATATCAGTAATACACGGAATGTAAACTTGGCTACACAGGAACTGAATTACAGAACAGAACAGGGTCTCAAATTTAGAAAACCAACTTATGCTTGTTTAAGGGTAAAGGTGAGTTGGGGTGCTGCATAAAACCAGAGATTGAAATGAGCACAGATAAAGTTCCTTAAGCCAAATATGGAATAGACAAGAGCTACTCCTTGCTCAACGAAATGGACTCAACACCGCATATTAAACGCCTAAGAATGTACCTGACTCTTAAGTATCTTAAAACCTATGGATTGCTATGTCTCCGAAAGAGAATCAAGCATGTGTACAGGGACATAAACGCAGCAGTGATAGGATTGGAGAGGTTCGGTGAGCAAATGAAGACCCTTTGAAGTCATATTGCATGGTACCCATTCCACGGGTTTCAACTACCCAGGTTTAAGGTATTCTTCCTTCAGCTAAAACATGCATGTGGAACCTAGAGTATGATCAACCATGTGATCGGGAGACGTGTTCAAATATGTCTCAGTTTTCGTACCCTGGTACTCGGGTGCAACATTCCAGACGCTTTACTAACACTCTCCCGACTTGGAGAGTCAGTCCCTTTAACCTCCTGTTTGGCCCAGTTTGCAATTTCTGCGGAAGATGAACAGGAATAGCGAGAACCAATGAGAGACTAGCTGGAGGTGTCTGGACGGGCAAATTTAACTCTCATTTCCCACCAGGAAGAGGAAATAACCAAAGGCTCAGCGTGCCGTGCCGGAACCAGATTAGGGCCTGAAGCCATCCTGCGGTGTTGCGGCCAGCTCACAAGAAAACGAGTTGAAGAAAGGAGCTCAGGGGCACTGTAATTCACAAACCTGCAGAGTTATAAATGACAGCTATCGTCCAAAAATATACTGAAGTAAGGCTGCCAAGAGGACTTGAAAGCGGGGCAGAATTGCAGGAAACCGATTTCAGGAGGTAGACTGGAATTGCATTGAAAGCATAGGAAAAGAGGCAGAACGTCCACAATGATGCACTTGGCCAAAAAGGGCGTATGCGTTTTTTCCTGAATATATTCAGGAAAAAACGCATACGCCCTTTTTGGCCAACCAAGCAAGCTTGCAAAGGAAATCTGCACTACAATGAAGTCTCACTTCCCCCCGGTCAAAAGGGCCATCTGAAAAAAGTGTAAAATCCAGAAAGGCAGGACAGGCCATGGAGAACTGGGAGCCTTGTTATGCTGATGGGCGGGATGTAAACTGCCAACAGACACTCGGGAGAAGTGTATGGTGTTTCCTGAAACATCTAAAAAACAAAGCAACAGAGCCTAGGGCACTTCCACTTATGGTCCTATAGCTTAGGGAAATTAAAATCAAAAAGACACAGCCACCCCAATGTTTGGGACGCCTCTGTTTACAAGAACCTCGTTTACCGTACAAGTTCAATATCACAGAAAGTGAAAAATGGATAAAGAACTTGTGGTACTTACGTACAATGCAGTATCACTCAGCAGTGAAATCTATGTCATCAGGCCCGTAGCAGCACAATGAGTGGATTCAGGTACGATGATTCTAACTGAAATAAGTCACACAGAAAAAGAAACATCATAAGATATCAGTAATACACGGAATGTAAACTTGGCTACACAGGAACTGAATTACAGAACAGAACAGGGTCTCAAATTTAGAAAACCAACTTATGCTTGTTTAAGGGTAAAGGTGAGTTGGGGTGCTGCATAAAACCAGAGATTGAAATGAGCACAGATAAAGTTCCTTAAGCCAAATATGGAATAGACAAGAGCTACTCCTTGCTCAACGAAATGGACTCAACACCCCATATTAAACGCCTAAGAATGTACCTGACTCTTAAGTATCTTAAAACCTATGGATTGCTATGTCTCCGAAAGAGAATCAAGCATGTGTACAGGGACATAAACGCAGCAGTGATAGGATTGGAGAGGTTCGGTGAGCAAATGAAGACCCTTTGAAGTCATATTGCATGGTACCCATTCCACGGGTTTCAACTACCCAGGTTTAAGGTATTCTTCCTTCAGCTAAAACATGCATGTGGAACCTAGAGTATGATCAACCATGTGATCGGGAGACGTGTTCAAATATGTCTCAGTTTTCGTACCCTGGTACTCGGGTGCAACATTCCAGACGCTTTACTAACACTCTCCCGACTTGGAGAGTCAGTCCCTTTAACCTCCTGTTTGGCCCAGTTTGCAATTTCTGCGGAAGATGAACAGGAATAGCGAGAACCAATGAGAGACTAGCTGGAGGTGTCTGGACGGGCAAATTTAACTCTCATTTCCCACCAGGAAGAGGAAATAACCAAAGGCTCAGCGTGCCGTGCCGGAACCAGATTAGGGCCTGAAGCCATCCTGCGGTGTTGCGGCCAGCTCACAAGAAAGCGAGTTGAAGAAAGGAGCTCAGGGGCACTGTAATTCACAAACCTGCAGAGTTATAAATGACAGCTATCGTCCAAAAATATACTGAAGTAAGGCTGCCAAGAGGACTTGAAAGCGGGGCAGAATTGCAGGAAACCGATTTCAGGAGGTAGACTGGAATTGCATTGAAAGCATAGGAGAAGAGGCAGAACGTCCACAATGATGCACTTGGCCAAAAAGGGCGTATGCGTTTTTTCCTGAATATATTCAGGAAAAAACGCATACGCCCTTTTTGGCCAACCAAGCAAGCTTGCAAAGGAAATCTGCACTACAATGAAGTCTCACTTCCCCCCGGTCAAAAGGGCCATCTGAAAAAAGTGTAAAATCCAGAAAGGCAGGACAGGCCATGGAGAACTGGGAGCCTTGTTATGCTGATGGGCGGGATGTAAACTGCCAACAGACACTCGGGAGAAGTGTATGGTGTTTCCTGAAACATCTAAAAAACAAAGCAACAGAGCCTAGGGCACTTCCACTTATGGTCCTATAGCTTAGGGAAATTAAAATCAAAAAGACACAGCCACCCCAATGTTTGGGACGCCTCTGTTTACAAGAACCTCGTTTACCGTACAAGTTCAATATCACAGAAAGTGAAAAATGGATAAAGAACTTGTGGTACTTACGTACAATGCAGTATCACTCAGCAGTGAAATCTATGTCATCAGGCCCGTAGCAGCACAATGAGTGGATTCAGGTACGATGATTCTAACTGAAATAAGTCACACAGAAAAAGAAACATCATAAGATATCAGTAATACACGGAATGTAAACTTGGCTACACAGGAACTGAATTACAGAACAGAACAGGGTCTCAAATTTAGAAAACCAACTTATGCTTGTTTAAGGGTAAAGGTGAGTTGGGGTGCTGCATAAAACCAGAGATTGAAATGAGCACAGATAAAGTTCCTTAAGCCAAATATGGAATAGACAAGAGCTACTCCTTGCTCAACGAAATGGACTCAACACCGCATATTAAACGCCTAAGAATGTACCTGACTCTTAAGTATCTTAAAACCTATGGATTGCTATGTCTCCGAAAGAGAATCAAGCATGTGTACAGGGACATAAACGCAGCAGTGATAGGATTGGAGAGGTTCGGTGAGCAAATGAAGACCCTTTGAAGTCATATTGCATGGTACCCATTCCACGGGTTTCAACTACCCAGGTTTAAGGTATTCTTCCTTCAGCTAAAACATGCATGTGGAACCTAGAGTATGATCAACCATGTGATCGGGAGACGTGTTCAAATATGTCTCAGTTTTCGTACCCTGGTACTCGGGTGCAACATTCCAGACGCTTTACTAACACTCTCCCGACTTGGAGAGTCAGTCCCTTTAACCTCCTGTTTGGCCCAGTTTGCAATTTCTGCGGAAGATGAACAGGAATAGCGAGAACCAATGAGAGACTAGCTGGAGGTGTCTGGACGGGCAAATTTAACTCTCATTTCCCACCAGGAAGAGGAAATAACCAAAGGCTCAGCGTGCCGTGCCGGAACCAGATTAGGGCCTGAAGCCATCCTGCGGTGTTGCGGCCAGCTCACAAGAAAGCGAGTTGAAGAAAGGAGCTCAGGGGCACTGTAATTCACAAACCTGCAGAGTTATAAATGACAGCTATCGTCCAAAAATATACTGAAGTAAGGCTGCCAAGAGGACTTGAAAGCGGGGCAGAATTGCAGGAAACCGATTTCAGGAGGTAGACTGGAATTGCATTGAAAGCATAGGAAAAGAGGCAGAACGTCCACAATGATGCACTTGGCCAAAAAGGGCGTATGCGTTTTTTCCTGAATATATTCAGGAAAAAACGCATACGCCCTTTTTGGCCAACCAAGCAAGCTTGCAAAGGAAATCTGCACTACAATGAAGTCTCACTTCCCCCCGGTCAAAAGGGCCATCTGAAAAAAGTGTAAAATCCAGAAAGGCAGGACAGGCCATGGAGAACTGGGAGCCTTGTTATGCTGATGGGCGGGATGTAAACTGCCAACAGACACTCGGGAGAAGTGTATGGTGTTTCCTGAAACATCTAAAAAACAAAGCAACAGAGCCTAGGGCACTTCCACTTATGGTCCTATAGCTTAGGGAAATTAAAATCAAAAAGACACAGCCACCCCAATGTTTGGGACGCCTCTGTTTACAAGAACCTCGTTTACCGTACAAGTTCAATATCACAGAAAGTGAAAAATGGATAAAGAACTTGTGGTACTTACGTACAATGCAGTATCACTCAGCAGTGAAATCTATGTCATCAGGCCCGTAGCAGCACAATGAGTGGATTCAGGTACGATGATTCTAACTGAAATAAGTCACACAGAAAAAGAAACATCATAAGATATCACTAATACACGGAATGTAAACTTGGCTACACAGGAACTGAATTCCAAATCAGAACAGGGACTCAAATTTAGAAAACCAACTTATGCTTGTTTAAGGGTAAAGGTGAGTTGGGGTGCTGCATAAAACCAGAGATTGAAATGAGCACAGATAAAGTTCCTTAAGCCAAATATGGAATAGACAAGAGCTACTCCTTGCTCAACGAAATGGACTCAACACCGCATATTAAACGCCTAAGAATGTACCTGACTCTTAAGTATCTTAAAACCTATGGATTGCTATGTCTCCGAAAGAGAATCAAGCATGTGTACAGGGACATAAACGCAGCAGTGATAGGATTGGAGAGGTTCGGTGAGCAAATGAAGACCCTTTGAAGTCATATTGCATGGTACCCATTCCACGGGTTTCAACTACCCAGGTTTAAGGTATTCTTCCTTCAGCTAAAACATGCATGTGGAACCTAGAGTATGATCAACCATGTGATCGGGAGACGTGTTCAAATATGTCTCAGTTTTCGTACCCTGGTACTCGGGTGCAACATTCCAGACGCTTTACTAACACTCTCCCGACTTGGAGAGTCAGTCCCTTTAACCTCCTGTTTGGCCCAGTTTGCAATTTCTGCGGAAGATGAACAGGAATAGCGAGAACCAATGAGAGACTAGCTGGAGGTGTCTGGACGGGCAAATTTAACTCTCATTTCCCACCAGGAAGAGGAAATAACCAAAGGCTCAGCGTGCCGTGCCGGAACCAGATTAGGGCCTGAAGCCATCCTGCGGTGTTGCGGCCAGCTCACAAGAAAACGAGTTGAAGAAAGGAGCTCAGGGGCACTGTAATTCACAAACCTGCAGAGTTATAAATGACAACTATCGTCCAAAAATATACTGAAGTAAGGCTGCCAAGAGGACTTGAAAGCGGGGCAGAATTGCAGGAAACCGATTTCAGGAGGTAGACTGGAATTGCATTGAAAGCATAGGAAAAGAGGCAGAACGTCCACAATGATGCACTTGGCCAAAAAGGGCGTATGCGTTTTTTCCTGAATATATTCAGGAAAAAACGCATACGCCCTTTTTGGCCAACCAAGCAAGCTTGCAAAGGAAATCTGCACTACAATGAAGTCTCACTTCCCCCCGGTCAAAAGGGCCATCTGAAAAAAGTGTAAAATCCAGAAAGGCAGGACAGGCCATGGAGAACTGGGAGCCTTGTTATGCTGATGGGCGGGATGTAAATTGCCAACAGACACTCGGGAGAAGTGTATGGTGTTTCCTGAAACATCTAAAAAACAAAGCAACAGAGCCTAGGGCACTTCCACTTATGGTCCTATAGCTTAGGGAAACTAAAATCAAAAAGACACAGCCACCCCAATGTTTGGGACGCCTCTGTTTACAAGAACCTCGTTTACCGTACAAGTTCAATATCACAGAAAGTGAAAAATGGATAAAGAACTTGTGGTACTTACGTACAATGCAGTATCACTCAGCAGTGAAATCTATGTCATCAGGCCCGTAGCAGCACAATGAGTGGATTCAGGTACGATGATTCTAACTGAAATAAGTCACACAGAAAAAGAAACATCATAAGATATCAGTAATACACGGAATGTAAACTTGGCTACACAGGAACTGAATTACAGAACAGAACAGGGTCTCAAATTTAGAAAACCAACTTATGCTTGTTTAAGGGTAAAGGTGAGTTGGGGTGCTGCATAAAACCAGAGATTGAAATGAGCACAGATAAAGTTCCTTAAGCCAAATATGGAATAGACAAGAGCTACTCCTTGCTCAACGAAATGGACTCAACACCGCATATTAAACGCCTAAAAATGTACCTGACTCTTAAGTATCTTAAAACCTATGGATTGCTATGTCTCCGAAAGAGAATCAAGCATGTGTACAGGGACATAAACGCAGCAGTGATAGGATTGGAGAGGTTCGGTGAGCAAATGAAGACCCTTTGAAGTCATATTGCATGGTACCCATTCCACGGGTTTCAACTACCCAGGTTTAAGGTATTCTTCCTTCAGCTAAAACATGCATGTGGAACCTAGAGTATGATCAACCATGTGATCGGGAGACGTGTTCAAATATGTCTCAGTTTTCGTACCCTGGTACTCGGGTGCAACATTCCAGACGCTTTACTAACACTCTCCCGACTTGGAGAGTCAGTCCCTTTAACCTCCTCTTTGGCCCAGTTTGCAATTTCTGCGGAAGATGAACAGGAATAGCGAGAACCAATGAGAGACTAGCTGGAGGTGTCTGGACGGGCAAATTTAACTCTCATTTCCCACCAGGAAGAGGAAATAACCAAAGGCTCAGCGTGCCGTGCCGGAACCAGATTAGGGCCTGAAGCCATCCTGCGGTGTTGCGGCCAGCTCACAAGAAAGCGAGTTGAAGAAAGGAGCTCAGGGGCACTGTAATTCACAAACCTGCAGAGTTATAAATGACAACTATCGTCCAAAAATATACTGAAGTAAGGCTGCCAAGAGGACTTGAAAGCGGGGCAGAATTGCAGGAAACCGATTTCAGGAGGTAGACTGGAATTGCATTGAAAGCATAGGAAAAGAGGCAGAACGTCCACAATGATGCACTTGGCCAAAAAGGGCGTATGCGTTTTTTCCTGAATATATTCAGGAAAAAACGCATACGCCCTTTTTGGCCAACCAAGCAAGCTTGCAAAGGAAATCTGCACTACAATGAAGTCTCACTTCCCCCCGGTCAAAAGGGCCATCTGAAAAAAGTGTAAAATCCAGAAAGGCAGGACAGGCCATGGAGAACTGGGAGCCTTGTTATGCTGATGGGCGGGATGTAAACTGCCAACAGACACTCGGGAGAAGTGTATGGTGTTTCCTGAAACATCTAAAAAACAAAGCAACAGAGCCTAGGGCACTTCCACTTATGGTCCTATAGCTTAGGGAAACTAAAATCAAAAAGACACAGCCACCCCAATGTTTGGGACGCCTCTGTTTACAAGAACCTCGTTTACCGTACAAGTTCAATATCACAGAAAGTGAAAAATGGATAAAGAACTTGTGGTACTTACGTACAATGCAGTATCACTCAGCAGTGAAATCTATGTCATCAGGCCCGTAGCAGCACAATGAGTGGATTCAGGTACGATGATTCTAACTGAAATAAGTCACACAGAAAAAGAAACATCATAAGATATCAGTAATACACGGAATGTAAACTTGGCTACACAGGAACTGAATTACAGAACAGAACAGGGTCTCAAATTTAGAAAACCAACTTATGCTTGTTTAAGGGTAAAGGTGAGTTGGGGTGCTGCATAAAACCAGAGATTGAAATGAGCACAGATAAAGTTCCTTAAGCCAAATATGGAATAGACAAGAGCTACTCCTTGCTCAACGAAATGGACTCAACACCGCATATTAAACGCCTAAGAATGTACCTGACTCTTAAGTATCTTAAAACCGATGGATTGCTATGTCTCCGAAAGAGAATCAAGCATGTGTACAGGGACATAAACGCAGCAGTGATAGGATTGGAGAGGTTCGGTGAGCAAATGAAGACCCTTTGAAGTCATATTGCATGGTACCCATTCCACGGGTTTCAACTACCCAGGTTTAAGGTATTCTTCCTTCAGCTAAAACATGCATGTGGAACCTAGAGTATGATCAACCATGTGATCGGGAGACGTGTTCAAATATGTCTCAGTTTTCGTACCCTGGTACTCGGGTGCAACATTCCAGACGCTTTACTAACACTCTCCCGACTTGGAGAGTCTGTCCCTTTAACCTCCTGTTTGGCCCAGTTTGCAATTTCTGCGGAAGATGAACAGGAATAGCGAGAACCAATGAGAGACTAGCTGGAGGTGTCTGGACGGGCAAATTTAACTCTCATTTCCCACCAGGAAGAGGAAATAACCAAAGGCTCAGCGTGCCGTGCCGGAACCAGATTAGGGCCTGAAGCCATCCTGCGGTGTTGCGGCCAGCTCACAAGAAAGCGAGTTGAAGAAAGGAGCTCAGGGGCACTGTAATTCACAAACCTGCAGAGTTATAAATGACAGCTATCGTCCAAAAATATACTGAAGTAAGGCTGCCAAGAGGACTTGAAAGCGGGGCAGAATTGCAGGAAACCGATTTCAGGACGTAGACTGGAATTGCATTGAAAGCATAGGAAAAGAGGCAGAACGTCCACAATGATGCACTTGGCCAAAAAGGGCGTATGCGTTTTTTCCTGAATATATTCAGGAAAAAACGCATACGCCCTTTTTGGCCAACCAAGCAAGCTTGCAAAGGAAATCTGCACTACAATGAAGTCTCACTTCCCCCCGGTCAAAAGGGCCATCTGAAAAAAGTGTAAAATCCAGAAAGGCAGGACAGGCCATGGAGAACTGGGAGCCTTGTTATGCTGATGGGCGGGATGTAAACTGCCAACAGACACTCGGGAGAAGTGTATGGTGTTTCCTGAAACATCTAAAAAACAAAGCAACAGAGCCTAGGGCACTTCCACTTATGGTCCTATAGCTTAGGGAAATTAAAATCAAAAAGACACAGCCACCCCAATGTTTGGGACGCCTCTGTTTACAAGAACCTCGTTTACCGTACAAGTTCAATATCACAGAAAGTGAAAAATGGATAAAGAACTTGTGGTACTTACGTACAATGCAGTATCACTCAGCAGTGAAATCTATGTCATCAGGCCCGTAGCAGCACAATGAGTGGATTCAGGTACGATGATTCTAACTGAAATAAGTCACACAGAAAAAGAAACATCATAAGATATCAGTAATACACGGAATGTAAACTTGGCTACACAGGAACTGAATTACAGAACAGAACAGGGTCTCAAATTTAGAAAACCAACTTATGCTTGTTTAAGGGTAAAGGTGAGTTGGGGTGCTGCATAAAACCAGAGATTGAAATGAGCACAGATAAAGTTCCTTAAGCCAAATATGGAATAGACAAGAGCTACTCCTTGCTCAACGAAATGGACTCAACACCGCATATTAAACGCCTAAGAATGTACCTGACTCTTAAGTATCTTAAAACCTATGGATTGCTATGTCTCCGAAAGAGAATCGAGCATGTGTACAGGGACATAAACGCAGCAGTGATAGGATTGGAGAGGTTCGGTGAGCAAATGAAGACCCTTTGAAGTCATATTGCATGGTACCCATTCCACGGGTTTCAACTACCCAGGTTTAAGGTATTCTTCCTTCAGCTAAAACATGCATGTGGAACCTAGAGTATGATCAACCATGTGATCGGGAGACGTGTTCAAATATGTCTCAGTTTTCGTACCCTGGTACTCGGGTGCAACATTCCAGACGCTTTACTAACACTCTCCCGACTTGGAGAGTCAGTCCCTTTAACCTCCTGTTTGGCCCAGTTTGCAATTTCTGCGGAAGATGAACAGGAATAGCGAGAACCAATGAGAGACTAGCTGGAGGTGTCTGGACGGGCAAATTTAACTCTCATTTCCCACCAGGAAGAGGAAATAACCAAAGGCTCAGCGTGCCGTGCCGGAACCAGATTAGGGCCTGAAGCCATCCTGCGGTGTTGCGGCCAGCTCACAAGAAAACGAGTTGAAGAAAGGAGCTCAGGGGCACTGTAATTCACAAACCTGCAGAGTTATAAATAACAACTATCGTCCAAAAATATACTGAAGTAAGGCTGCCAAGAGGACTTGAAAGCGGGGCAGAATTGCAGGAAACCGATTTCAGGAGGTAGACTGGAATTGCATTGAAAGCATAGGAAAAGAGGCAGAACGTCCACAATGATGCACTTGGCCAAAAAGGGCGTATGCGTTTTTTCCTGAATATATTCAGGAAAAAACGCATACGCCCTTTTTGGCCAACCAAGCAAGCTTGCAAAGGAAATCTGCACTACAATGAAGTCTCACTTCCCCCCGGTCAAAAGGGCCATCTGAAAAAAGTGTAAAATCCAGAAAGGCAGGACAGGCCATGGAGAACTGGGAGCCTTGTTATGCTGATGGGCGGGATGTAAACTGCCAACAGACACTCGGGAGAAGTGTATGGTGTTTCCTGAAACATCTAAAAAACAAAGCAACAGAGCCTAGGGCACTTCCACTTATGGTCCTATAGCTTAGGGAAATTAAAATCAAAAAGACACAGCCACCCCAATGTTTGGGACGCCTCTGTTTACAAGAACCTCGTTTACCGTACAAGTTCAATATCACAGAAAGTGAAAAATGGATAAAGAACTTGTGGTACTTACGTACAATGCAGTATCACTCAGCAGTGAAATCTATGTCATCAGGCCCGTAGCAGCACAATGAGTGGATTCAGGTACGATGATTCTAACTGAAATAAGTCACACAGAAAAAGAAACATCATAAGATATCAGTAATACACGGAATGTAAACTTGGCTACACGGGAACTGAATTACAGAACAGAACAGGGTCTCAAATTTAGAAAACCAACTTATGCTTGTTTAAGGGTAAAGGTGAGTTGGGGTGCTGCATAAAACCAGAGATTGAAATGAGCACAGATAAAGTTCCTTAAGCCAAATATGGAATAGACAAGAGCTACTCCTTGCTCAACGAAATGGACTCAACACCGCATATTAAACGCCTAAGAATGTACCTGACTCTTAAGTATCTTAAAACCTATGGATTGCTATGTCTCCGAAAGAGAATCGAGAATGTGTACAGGGACATAAACGCAGCAGTGATAGGATTGGAGAGGTTCGGTGAGCAAATGAAGACCCTTTGAAGTCATATTGCATGGTACCCATTCCACGGGTTTCAACTACCCAGGTTTAAGGTATTCTTCCTTCAGCTAAAACATGCATGTGGAACCTAGAGTATGATCAACCATGTGATCGGGAGACGTGTTCAAATATGTCTCAGTTTTCGTACCCTGGTACTCGGGTGCAACATTCCAGACGCTTTACTAACACTCTCCCGACTTGGAGAGTCAGTCCCTTTAACCTCCTGTTTGGCCCAGTTTGCAATTTCTGCGGAAGATGAACAGGAATAGCGAGAACCAATGAGAGACTAGCTGGAGGTGTCTGGACGGGCAAATTTAACTCTCATTTCCCACCAGGAAGAGGAAATAACCAAAGGCTCAGCGTGCCGTGCCGGAACCAGATTAGGGCCTGAAGCCATCCTGCGGTGTTGCGGCCAGCTCACAAGAAAACGAGTTGAAGAAAGGAGCTCAGGGGCACTGTAATTCACAAACCTGCAGAGTTATAAATGACAGCTATCGTCCAAAAATATACTGAAGTAAGGCTGCCAAGAGGACTTGAAAGCGGGGCAGAATTGCAGGAAACCGATTTCAGGAGGTAGACTGGAATTGCATTGAAAGCATAGGAAAAGAGGCAGAACGTCCACAATGATGCACTTGGCCAAAAAGGGCGTATGCGTTTTTTCCTGAATATATTCAGGAAAAAACGCATACGCCCTTTTTGGCCAACCAAGCAAGCTTGCAAAGGAAATCTGCACTACAATGAAGTCTCACTTCCCCCCGGTCAAAAGGGCCATCTGAAAAAAGTGTAAAATCCAGAAAGGCAGGACAGGCCATGGAGAACTGGGAGCCTTGTTATGCTGATGGGCGGGATGTAAACTGCCAACAGACACTCGGGAGAAGTGTATGGTGTTTCCTGAAACATCTAAAAAACAAAGCAACAGAGCCTAGGGCACTTCCACTTATGGTCCTATAGCTTAGGGAAATTAAAATCAAAAAGACACAGCCACCCCAATGTTTGGGACGCCTCTGTTTACAAGAACCTCGTTTACCGTACAAGTTCAATATCACAGAAAGTGAAAAATGGATAAAGAACTTGTGGTACTTACGTACAATGCAGTATCACTCAGCAGTGAAATCTATGTCATCAGGCCCGTAGCAGCACAATGAGTGGATTCAGGTACGATGATTCTAACTGAAATAAGTCACACAGAAAAAGAAACATCATAAGATATCAGTAATACACGGAATGTAAACTTGGCTACACAGGAACTGAATTACAGAACAGAACAGGGTCTCAAATTTAGAAAACCAACTTATGCTTGTTTAAGGGTAAAGGTGAGTTGGGGTGCTGCATAAAACCAGAGATTGAAATGAGCACAGATAAAGTTCCTTAAGCCAAATATGGAATAGACAAGAGCTACTCCTTGCTCAACGAAATGGACTCAACACCGCATATTAAACGCCTAAGAATGTACCTGACTCTTAAGTATCTTAAAACCTATGGATTGCTATGTCTCCGAAAGAGAATCGAGCATGTGTACAGGGACATAAACGCAGCAGTGATAGGATTGGAGAGGTTCGGTGAGCAAATGAAGACCCTTTGAAGTCATATTGCATGGTACCCATTCCACGGGTTTCAACTACCCAGGTTTAAGGTATTCTTCCTTCAGCTAAAACATGCATGTGGAACCTAGAGTATGATCAACCATGTGATCGGGAGACGTGTTCAAATATGTCTCAGTTTTCGTACCCTGGTACTCGGGTGCAACATTCCAGACGCTTTACTAACACTCTCCCGACTTGGAGAGTCAGTCCCTTTAACCTCCTGTTTGGCCCAGTTTGCAATTTCTGCGGAAGATGAACAGGAATAGCGAGAACCAATGAGAGACTAGCTGGAGGTGTCTGGACGGGCAAATTTAACTCTCATTTCCCACCAGGAAGAGGAAATAACCAAAGGCTCAGCGTGCCGTGCCGGAACCAGATTAGGGCCTGAAGCCATCCTGCGGTGTTGCGGCCAGCTCACAAGAAAGCGAGTTGAAGAAAGGAGCTCAGGGGCACTGTAATTCACAAACCTGCAGAGTTATAAATGACAGCTATCGTCCAAAAATATACTGAAGTAAGGCTGCCAAGAGGACTTGAAAGCGGGGCAGAATTGCAGGAAACCGATTTCAGGAGGTAGACTGGAATTGCATTGAAAGCATAGGAAAAGAGGGAGAACGTCCACAATGATGCACTTGGCCAAAAAGGGCGTATGCGTTTTTTCCTGAATATATTCAGGAAAAAACGCATACGCCCTTTTTGGCCAACCAAGCAAGCTTGCAAAGGAAATCTGCACTACAATGAAGTCTCACTTCCCCCCGGTCAAAAGGGCCATCTGAAAAACGTGTAAAATCCAGAAAGGCAGGACAGGCCATGGAGAACTGGGAGCCTTGTTATGCTGATGGGCGGGATGTAAACTGCCAACAGACACTCGGGAGAAGTGTATGGTGTTTCCTGAAACATCTAAAAAACAAAGCAACAGAGCCTAGGGCACTTCCACTTATGGTCCTATAGCTTAGGGAAATTAAAATCAAAAAGACACAGCCACCCCAATGTTTGGGACGCCTCTGTTTACAAGAACCTCGTTTACCGTACAAGTTCAATATCACAGAAAGTGAAAAATGGATAAAGAACTTGTGGTACTTACGTACAATGCAGTATCACTCAGCAGTGAAATCTATGTCATCAGGCCCGTAGCAGCACAATGAGTGGATTCAGGTACGATGATTCTAACTGAAATAAGTCACACAGAAAAAGAAACATCATAAGATATCAGTAATACACGGAATGTAAACTTGGCTACACAGGAACTGAATTACAGAACAGAACAGGGTCTCAAATTTAGAAAACCAACTTATGCTTGTTTAAGGGTAAAGGTGAGTTGGGGTGCTGCATAAAACCAGAGATTGAAATGAGCACAGATAAAGTTCCTTAAGCCAAATATGGAATAGACAAGAGCTACTCCTTGCTCAACGAAATGGACTCAACACCGCATATTAAACGCCTAAGAATGTACCTGACTCTTAAGTATCTTAAAACCTATGGATTGCTATGTCTCCGAAAGAGAATCAAGCATGTGTACAGGGACATAAACGCAGCAGTGATAGGATTGGAGAGGTTCGGTGAGCAAATGAAGACCCTTTGAAGTCATATTGCATGGTACCCATTCCACGGGTTTCAACTACCCAGGTTTAAGGTATTCTTCCTTCAGCTAAAACATGCATGTGGAACCTAGAGTATGATCAACCATGTGATCGGGAGACGTGTTCAAATATGTCTCAGTTTTCGTACCCTGGTACTCGGGTGCAACATTCCAGACGCTTTACTAACACTCTCCCGACTTGGAGAGTCAGTCCCTTTAACCTCCTGTTTGGCCCAGTTTGCAATTTCTGCGGAAGATGAACAGGAATAGCGAGAACCAATGAGAGACTAGCTGGAGGTGTCTGGACGGGCAAATTTAACTCTCATTTCCCACCAGGAAGAGGAAATAACCAAAGGCTCAGCGTGCCGTGCCGGAACCAGATTAGGGCCTGAAGCCATCCTGCGGTGTTGCGGCCAGCTCACAAGAAAGCGAGTTGAAGAAAGGAGCTCAGGGGCACTGTAATTCACAAACCTGCAGAGTTATAAATGACAGCTATCGTCCAAAAATATACTGAAGTAAGGCTGCCAAGAGGACTTGAAAGCGGGGCAGAATTGCAGGAAACCGATTTCAGGACGTAGACTGGAATTGCATTGAAAGCATAGGAAAAGAGGCAGAACGTCCACAATGATGCACTTGGCCAAAAAGGGCGTATGCGTTTTTTCCTGAATATATTCAGGAAAAAACGCATACGCCCTTTTTGGCCAACCAAGCAAGCTTGCAAAGGAAATCTGCACTACAATGAAGTCTCACTTCCCCCCGGTCAAAAGGGCCATCTGAAAAAAGTGTAAAATCCAGAAAGGCAGGACAGGCCATGGAGAACTGGGAGCCTTGTTATGCTGATGGGCGGGATGTAAACTGCCAACAGACACTCGGGAGAAGTGTATGGTGTTTCCTGAAACATCTAAAAAACAAAGCAACAGAGCCTAGGGCACTTCCACTTATGGTCCTATAGCTTAGGGAAATTAAAATCAAAAAGACACAGCCACCCCAATGTTTGGGACGCCTCTGTTTACAAGAACCTCGTTTACCGTACAAGTTCAATATCACAGAAAGTGAAAAATGGATAAAGAACTTGTGGTACTTACGTACAATGCAGTATCACTCAGCAGTGAAATCTATGTCATCAGGCCCGTAGCAGCACAATGAGTGGATTCAGGTACGATGATTCTAACTGAAATAAGTCACACAGAAAAAGAAACATCATAAGATATCAGTAATACACGGAATGTAAACTTGGCTACACAGGAACTGAATTACAGAACAGAACAGGGTCTCAAATTTAGAAAACCAACTTATGCTTGTTTAAGGGTAAAGGTGAGTTGGGGTGCTGCATAAAACCAGAGATTGAAATGAGCACAGATAAAGTTCCTTAAGCCAAATATGGAATAGACAAGAGCTACTCCTTGCTCAACGAAATGGACTCAACACCGCATATTAAACGCCTAAGAATGTACCTGACTCTTAAGTATCTTAAAACCTATGGATTGCTATGTCTCCGAAAGAGAATCAAGCATGTGTACAGGGACATAAACGCAGCAGTGATAGGATTGGAGAGGTTCGGTGAGCAAATGAAGACCCTTTGAAGTCATATTGCATGGTACCCATTCCACGGGTTTCAACTACCCAGGTTTAAGGTATTCTTCCTTCAGCTAAAACATGCATGTGGAACCTAGAGTATGATCAACCATGTGATCGGGAGACGTGTTCAAATATGTCTCAGTTTTCGTACCCTGGTACTCGGGTGCAACATTCCAGACGCTTTACTAACACTCTCCCGACTTGGAGAGTCAGTCCCTTTAACCTCCTGTTTGGCCCAGTTTGCAATTTCTGCGGAAGATGAACAGGAATAGCGAGAACCAATGAGAGACTAGCTGGAGGTGTCTGGACGGGCAAATTTAACTCTCATTTCCCACCAGGAAGAGGAAATAACCAAAGGCTCAGCGTGCCGTGCCGGAACCAGATTAGGGCCTGAAGCCATCCTGCGGTGTTGCGGCCAGCTCACAAGAAAGCGAGTTGAAGAAAGGAGCTCAGGGGCACTGTAATTCACAAACCTGCAGAGTTATA
Organism: Globicephala melas; assembly: GCF_963455315.2. Lineage (NCBI taxonomy): Eukaryota > Metazoa > Chordata > Mammalia > Artiodactyla > Delphinidae > Globicephala > Globicephala melas. The sequence continues at coordinate 189,009 of NW_027207544.1, read as the reverse complement.
AATGACAGCTATCGTCCAAAAATATACTGAAGTAAGGCTGCCAAGAGGACTTGAAAGCGGGGCAGAATTGCAGGAAACCGATTTCAGGAGGTAGACTGGAATTGCATTGAAAGCATAGGAAAAGACGCAGAACGTCCACAATGATGCACTTGGCCAAAAAGGGCGTATGCGTTTTTTCCTGAATATATTCAGGAAAAAACGCATACGCCCTTTTTGGCCAACCAAGCAAGCTTGCAAAGGAAATCTGCACTACAATGAAGTCTCACTTCCCCCCGGTCAAAAGGGCCATCTGAAAAAAGTGTAAAATCCAGAAAGGCAGGACAGGCCATGGAGAACTGGGAGCCTTGTTATGCTGATGGGCGGGATGTAAACTGCCAACAGACACTCGGGAGAAGTGTATGGTGTTTCCTGAAACATCTAAAAAACAAAGCAACAGAGCCTAGGGCACTTCCACTTATGGTCCTATAGCTTAGGGAAATTAAAATCAAAAAGACACAGCCACCCCAATGTTTGGGACGCCTCTGTTTACAAGAACCTCGTTTACCGTACAAGTTCAATATCACAGAAAGTGAAAAATGGATAAAGAACTTGTGGTACTTACGTACAATGCAGTATCACTCAGCAGTGAAATCTATGTCATCAGGCCCGTAGCAGCACAATGAGTGGATTCAGGTACGATGATTCTAACTGAAATAAGTCACACAGAAAAAGAAACATCATAAGATATCAGTAATACACGGAATGTAAACTTGGCTACACAGGAACTGAATTACAGAACAGAACAGGGTCTCAAATTTAGAAAACCAACTTATGCTTGTTTAAGGGTAAAGGTGAGTTGGGGTGCTGCATAAAACCAGAGATTGAAATGAGCACAGATAAAGTTCCTTAAGCCAAATATGGAATAGACAAGAGCTACTCCTTGCTCAACGAAATGGACTCAACACCCCATATTAAACGCCTAAGAATGTACCTGACTCTTAAGTATCTTAAAACCTATGGATTGCTATGTCTCCGAAAGAGAATCAAGCATGTGTACAGGGACATAAACGCAGCAGTGATAGGATTGGAGAGGTTCGGTGAGCAAATGAAGACCCTTTGAAGTCATATTGCATGGTACCCATTCCACGGGTTTCAACTACCCAGGTTTAAGGTATTCTTCCTTCAGCTAAAACATGCATGTGGAACCTAGAGTATGATCAACCATGTGATCGGGAGACGTGTTCAAATATGTCTCAGTTTTCGTACCCTGGTACTCGGGTGCAACATTCCAGACGCTTTACTAACACTCTCCCGACTTGGAGAGTCAGTCCCTTTAACCTCCTGTTTGGCCCAGTTTGCAATTTCTGCGGAAGATGAACAGGAATAGCGAGAACCAATGAGAGACTAGCTGGAGGTGTCTGGACGGGCAAATTTAACTCTCATTTCCCACCAGGAAGAGGAAATAACCAAAGGCTCAGCGTGCCGTGCCGGAACCAGATTAGGGCCTGAAGCCATCCTGCGGTGTTGCGGCCAGCTCACAAGAAAGCGAGTTGAAGAAAGGAGCTCAGGGGCACTGTAATTCACAAACCTGCAGAGTTATAAATGACAGCTATCGTCCAAAAATATACTGAAGTAAGGCTGCCAAGAGGACTTGAAAGCGGGGCAGAATTGCAGGAAACCGATTTCAGGAGGTAGACTGGAATTGCATTGAAAGCATAGGAAAAGAGGCAGAACGTCCACAATGATGCACTTGGCCAAAAAGGGCGTATGCGTTTTTTCCTGAATATATTCAGGAAAAAACGCATACGCCCTTTTTGGCCAACCAAGCAAGCTTGCAAAGGAAATCTGCACTACAATGAAGTCTCACTTCCCCCCGGTCAAAAGGGCCATCTGAAAAAAGTGTAAAATCCAGAAAGGCAGGACAGGCCATGGAGAACTGGGAGCCTTGTTATGCTGATGGGCGGGATGTAAACTGCCAACAGACACTCGGGAGAAGTGTATGGTGTTTCCTGAAACATCTAAAAAACAAAGCAACAGAGCCTAGGGCACTTCCACTTATGGTCCTATAGCTTAGGGAAATTAAAATCAAAAAGACACAGCCACCCCAATGTTTGGGACGCCTCTGTTTACAAGAACCTCGTTTACCGTACAAGTTCAATATCACAGAAAGTGAAAAATGGATAAAGAACTTGTGGTACTTACGTACAATGCAGTATCACTCAGCAGTGAAATCTATGTCATCAGGCCCGTAGCAGCACAATGAGTGGATTCAGGTACGATGATTCTAACTGAAATAAGTCACACAGAAAAAGAAACATCATAAGATATCAGTAATACACGGAATGTAAACTTGGCTACACAGGAACTGAATTACAGAACAGAACAGGGTCTCAAATTTAGAAAACCAACTTATGCTTGTTTAAGGGTAAAGGTGAGTTGGGGTGCTGCATAAAACCAGAGATTGAAATGAGCACAGATAAAGTTCCTTAAGCCAAATATGGAATAGACAAGAGCTACTCCTTGCTCAACGAAATGGACTCAACACCGCATATTAAACGCCTAAGAATGTACCTGACTCTTAAGTATCTTAAAACCTATGGATTGCTATGTCTCCGAAAGAGAATCAAGCATGTGTACAGGGACATAAACGCAGCAGTGATAGGATTGGAGAGGTTCGGTGAGCAAATGAAGACCCTTTGAAGTCATATTGCATGGTACCCATTCCACGGGTTTCAACTACCCAGGTTTAAGGTATTCTTCCTTCAGCTAAAACATGCATGTGGAACCTAGAGTATGATCAACCATGTGATCGGGAGACGTGTTCAAATATGTCTCAGTTTTCGTACCCTGGTACTCGGGTGCAACATTCCAGACGCTTTACTAACACTCTCCCGACTTGGAGAGTCAGTCCCTTTAACCTCCTGTTTGGCCCAGTTTGCAATTTCTGCGGAAGATGAACAGGAATAGCGAGAACCAATGAGAGACTAGCTGGAGGTGTCTGGACGGGCAAATTTAACTCTCATTTCCCACCAGGAAGAGGAAATAACCAAAGGCTCAGCGTGCCGTGCCGGAACCAGATTAGGGCCTGAAGCCATCCTGCGGTGTTGCGGCCAGCTCACAAGAAAGCGAGTTGAAGAAAGGAGCTCAGGGGCACTGTAATTCACAAACCTGCAGAGTTATAAATGACAGCTATCGTCCAAAAATATACTGAAGTAAGGCTGCCAAGAGGACTTGAAAGCGGGGCAGAATTGCAGGAAACCGATTTCAGGAGGTAGACTGGAATTGCATTGAAAGCATAGGAAAAGAGGCAGAACGTCCACAATGATGCACTTGGCCAAAAAGGGCGTATGCGTTTTTTCCTGAATATATTCAGGAAAAAACGCATACGCCCTTTTTGGCCAACCAAGCAAGCTTGCAAAGGAAATCTGCACTACAATGAAGTCTCACTTCCCCCCGGTCAAAAGGGCCATCTGAAAAAAGTGTAAAATCCAGAAAGGCAGGACAGGCCATGGAGAACTGGGAGCCTTGTTATGCTGATGGGCGGGATGTAAACTGCCAACAGACACTCGGGAGAAGTGTATGGTGTTTCCTGAAACATCTAAAAAACAAAGCAACAGAGCCTAGGGCACTTCCACTTATGGTCCTATAGCTTAGGGAAATTAAAATCAAAAAGACACAGCCACCCCAATGTTTGGGACGCCTCTGTTTACAAGAACCTCGTTTACCGTACAAGTTCAATATCACAGAAAGTGAAAAATGGATAAAGAACTTGTGGTACTTACGTACAATGCAGTATCACTCAGCAGTGAAATCTATGTCATCAGGCCCGTAGCAGCACAATGAGTGGATTCAGGTACGATGATTCTAACTGAAATAAGTCACACAGAAAAAGAAACATCATAAGATATCACTAATACACGGAATGTAAACTTGGCTACACAGGAACTGAATTCCAAATCAGAACAGGGACTCAAATTTAGAAAACCAACTTATGCTTGTTTAAGGGTAAAGGTGAGTTGGGGTGCTGCATAAAACCAGAGATTGAAATGAGCACAGATAAAGTTCCTTAAGCCAAATATGGAATAGACAAGAGCTACTCCTTGCTCAACGAAATGGACTCAACACCGCATATTAAACGCCTAAGAATGTACCTGACTCTTAAGTATCTTAAAACCTATGGATTGCTATGTCTCCGAAAGAGAATCAAGCATGTGTACAGGGACATAAACGCAGCAGTGATAGGATTGGAGAGGTTCGGTGAGCAAATGAAGACCCTTTGAAGTCATATTGCATGGTACCCATTCCACGGGTTTCAACTACCCAGGTTTAAGGTATTCTTCCTTCAGCTAAAACATGCATGTGGAACCTAGAGTATGATCAACCATGTGATCGGGAGACGTGTTCAAATATGTCTCAGTTTTCGTACCCTGGTACTCGGGTGCAACATTCCAGACGCTTTACTAACACTCTCCCGACTTGGAGAGTCAGTCCCTTTAACCTCCTGTTTGGCCCAGTTTGCAATTTCTGCGGAAGATGAACAGGAATAGCGAGAACCAATGAGAGACTAGCTGGAGGTGTCTGGACGGGCAAATTTAACTCTCATTTCCCACCAGGAAGAGGAAATAACCAAAGGCTCAGCGTGCCGTGCCGGAACCAGATTAGGGCCTGAAGCCATCCTGCGGTGTTGCGGCCAGCTCACAAGAAAACGAGTTGAAGAAAGGAGCTCAGGGGCACTGTAATTCACAAACCTGCAGAGTTATAAATGACAACTATCGTCCAAAAATATACTGAAGTAAGGCTGCCAAGAGGACTTGAAAGCGGGGCAGAATTGCAGGAAACCGATTTCAGGAGGTAGACTGGAATTGCATTGAAAGCATAGGAAAAGAGGCAGAACGTCCACAATGATGCACTTGGCCAAAAAGGGCGTATGCGTTTTTTCCTGAATATATTCAGGAAAAAACGCATACGCCCTTTTTGGCCAACCAAGCAAGCTTGCAAAGGAAATCTGCACTACAATGAAGTCTCACTTCCCCCCGGTCAAAAGGGCCATCTGAAAAAAGTGTAAAATCCAGAAAGGCAGGACAGGCCATGGAGAACTGGGAGCCTTGTTATGCTGATGGGCGGGATGTAAATTGCCAACAGACACTCGGGAGAAGTGTATGGTGTTTCCTGAAACATCTAAAAAACAAAGCAACAGAGCCTAGGGCACTTCCACTTATGGTCCTATAGCTTAGGGAAACTAAAATCAAAAAGACACAGCCACCCCAATGTTTGGGACGCCTCTGTTTACAAGAACCTCGTTTACCGTACAAGTTCAATATCACAGAAAGTGAAAAATGGATAAAGAACTTGTGGTACTTACGTACAATGCAGTATCACTCAGCAGTGAAATCTATGTCATCAGGCCCGTAGCAGCACAATGAGTGGATTCAGGTACGATGATTCTAACTGAAATAAGTCACACAGAAAAAGAAACATCATAAGATATCAGTAATACACGGAATGTAAACTTGGCTACACAGGAACTGAATTACAGAACAGAACAGGGTCTCAAATTTAGAAAACCAACTTATGCTTGTTTAAGGGTAAAGGTGAGTTGGGGTGCTGCATAAAACCAGAGATTGAAATGAGCACAGATAAAGTTCCTTAAGCCAAATATGGAATAGACAAGAGCTACTCCTTGCTCAACGAAATGGACTCAACACCGCATATTAAACGCCTAAAAATGTACCTGACTCTTAAGTATCTTAAAACCTATGGATTGCTATGTCTCCGAAAGAGAATCAAGCATGTGTACAGGGACATAAACGCAGCAGTGATAGGATTGGAGAGGTTCGGTGAGCAAATGAAGACCCTTTGAAGTCATATTGCATGGTACCCATTCCACGGGTTTCAACTACCCAGGTTTAAGGTATTCTTCCTTCAGCTAAAACATGCATGTGGAACCTAGAGTATGATCAACCATGTGATCGGGAGACGTGTTCAAATATGTCTCAGTTTTCGTACCCTGGTACTCGGGTGCAACATTCCAGACGCTTTACTAACACTCTCCCGACTTGGAGAGTCAGTCCCTTTAACCTCCTCTTTGGCCCAGTTTGCAATTTCTGCGGAAGATGAACAGGAATAGCGAGAACCAATGAGAGACTAGCTGGAGGTGTCTGGACGGGCAAATTTAACTCTCATTTCCCACCAGGAAGAGGAAATAACCAAAGGCTCAGCGTGCCGTGCCGGAACCAGATTAGGGCCTGAAGCCATCCTGCGGTGTTGCGGCCAGCTCACAAGAAAGCGAGTTGAAGAAAGGAGCTCAGGGGCACTGTAATTCACAAACCTGCAGAGTTATAAATGACAACTATCGTCCAAAAATATACTGAAGTAAGGCTGCCAAGAGGACTTGAAAGCGGGGCAGAATTGCAGGAAACCGATTTCAGGAGGTAGACTGGAATTGCATTGAAAGCATAGGAAAAGAGGCAGAACGTCCACAATGATGCACTTGGCCAAAAAGGGCGTATGCGTTTTTTCCTGAATATATTCAGGAAAAAACGCATACGCCCTTTTTGGCCAACCAAGCAAGCTTGCAAAGGAAATCTGCACTACAATGAAGTCTCACTTCCCCCCGGTCAAAAGGGCCATCTGAAAAAAGTGTAAAATCCAGAAAGGCAGGACAGGCCATGGAGAACTGGGAGCCTTGTTATGCTGATGGGCGGGATGTAAACTGCCAACAGACACTCGGGAGAAGTGTATGGTGTTTCCTGAAACATCTAAAAAACCAAGCAACAGAGCCTAGGGCACTTCCACTTATGGTCCTATAGCTTAGGGAAATTAAAATCAAAAAGACACAGCCACCCCAATGTTTGGGACGCCTCTGTTTACAAGAACCTCGTTTACCGTACAAGTTCAATATCACAGAAAGTGAAAAATGGATAAAGAACTTGTGGTACTTACGTACAATGCAGTATCACTCAGCAGTGAAATCTATGTCATCAGGCCCGTAGCAGCACAATGAGTGGATTCAGGTACGATGATTCTAACTGAAATAAGTCACACAGAAAAAGAAACATCATAAGATATCAGTAATACACGGAATGTAAACTTGGCTACACAGGAACTGAATTACAGAACAGAACAGGGTCTCAAATTTAGAAAACCAACTTATGCTTGTTTAAGGGTAAAGGTGAGTTGGGGTGCTGCATAAAACCAGAGATTGAAATGAGCACAGATAAAGTTCCTTAAGCCAAATATGGAATAGACAAGAGCTACTCCTTGCTCAACGAAATGGACTCAACACCGCATATTAAACGCCTAAGAATGTACCTGACTCTTAAGTATCTTAAAACCGATGGATTGCTATGTCTCCGAAAGAGAATCAAGCATGTGTACAGGGACATAAACGCAGCAGTGATAGGATTGGAGAGGTTCGGTGAGCAAATGAAGACCCTTTGAAGTCATATTGCATGGTACCCATTCCACGGGTTTCAACTACCCAGGTTTAAGGTATTCTTCCTTCAGCTAAAACATGCATGTGGAACCTAGAGTATGATCAACCATGTGATCGGGAGACGTGTTCAAATATGTCTCAGTTTTCGTACCCTGGTACTCGGGTGCAACATTCCAGACGCTTTACTAACACTCTCCCGACTTGGAGAGTCAGTCCCTTTAACCTCCTGTTTGGCCCAGTTTGCAATTTCTGCGGAAGATGAACAGGAATAGCGAGAACCAATGAGAGACTAGCTGGAGGTGTCTGGACGGGCAAATTTAACTCTCATTTCCCACCAGGAAGAGGAAATAACCAAAGGCTCAGCGTGCCGTGCCGGAACCAGATTAGGGCCTGAAGCCATCCTGCGGTGTTGCGGCCAGCTCACAAGAAAACGAGTTGAAGAAAGGAGCTCAGGGGCACTGTAATTCACAAACCTGCAGAGTTATAAATGACAACTATCGTCCAAAAATATACTGAAGTAAGGCTGTCAAGAGGACTTGAAAGCGGGGCAGAATTGCAGGAAACCGATTTCAGGCGGTAGACTGGAATTGCATTGAAAGCATAGGAAAAGAGGCAGAACGTCCACAATGATGCACTTGGCCAAAAAGGGCGTATGCGTTTTTTCCTGAATATATTCAGGAAAAAACGCATACGCCCTTTTTGGCCAACCAAGCAAGCTTGCAAAGGAAATCTGCACTACAATGAAGTCTCACTTCCCCCCGGTCAAAAGGGCCATCTGAAAAAAGTGTAAAATCCAGAAAGGCAGGACAGGCCATGGAGAACTGGGAGCCTTGTTATGCTGATGGGCGGGATGTAAATTGCCAACAGACACTCGGGAGAAGTGTATGGTGTTTCCTGAAACATCTAAAAAACAAAGCAACAGAGCCTAGGGCACTTCCACTTATGGTCCTATAGCTTAGGGAAATTAAAATCAAAAAGACACAGCCACCCCAATGTTTGGGACGCCTCTGTTTACAAGAACCTCGTTTACCGTACAAGTTCAATATCACAGAAAGTGAAAAATGGATAAAGAACTTGTGGTACTTACGTACAATGCAGTATCACTCAGCAGTGAAATCTATGTCATCAGGCCCGTAGCAGCACAATGAGTGGATTCAGGTACGATGATTCTAACTGAAATAAGTCACACAGAAAAAGAAACATCATAAGATATCAGTAATACACGGAATGTAAACTTGGCTACACAGGAACTGAATTACAGAACAGAACAGGGTCTCAAATTTAGAAAACCAACTTATGCTTGTTTAAGGGTAAAGGTGAGTTGGGGTGCTGCATAAAACCAGAGATTGAAATGAGCACAGATAAAGTTCCTTAAGCCAAATATGGAATAGACAAGAGCTACTCCTTGCTCAACGAAATGGACTCAACACCGCATATTAAACGCCTAAGAATGTACCTGACTCTTAAGTATCTTAAAACCTATGGATTGCTATGTCTCCGAAAGAGAATCAAGCATGTGTACAGGGACATAAACGCAGCAGTGATAGGATTGGAGAGGTTCGGTGAGCAAATGAAGACCCTTTGAAGTCATATTGCATGGTACCCATTCCACGGGTTTCAACTACCCAGGTTTAAGGTATTCTTCCTTCAGCTAAAACATGCATGTGGAACCTAGAGTATGATCAACCATGTGATCGGGAGACGTGTTCAAATATGTCTCAGTTTTCGTACCCTGGTACTCGGGTGCAACATTCCAGACGCTTTACTAACACTCTCCCGACTTGGAGAGTCAGTCCCTTTAACCTCCTGTTTGGCCCAGTTTGCAATTTCTGCGGAAGATGAACAGGAATAGCGAGAACCAATGAGAGACTAGCTGGAGGTGTCTGGACGGGCAAATTTAACTCTCATTTCCCACCAGGAAGAGGAAATAACCAAAGGCTCAGCGTGCCGTGCCGGAACCAGATTAGGGCCTGAAGCCATCCTGCGGTGTTGCGGCCAGCTCACAAGAAAGCGAGTTGAAGAAAGGAGCTCAGGGGCACTGTAATTCACAAACCTGCAGAGTTATAAATGACAGCTATCGTCCAAAAATATACTGAAGTAAGGCTGCCAAGAGGACTTGAAAGCGGGGCAGAATTGCAGGAAACCGATTTCAGGAGGTAGACTGGAATTGCATTGAAAGCATAGGAAAAGAGGCAGAACGTCCACAATGATGCACTTGGCCAAAAAGGGCGTATGCGTTTTTTCCTGAATATATTCAGGAAAAAACGCATACGCCCTTTTTGGCCAACCAAGCAAGCTTGCAAAGGAAATCTGCACTACAATGAAGTCTCACTTCCCCCCGGTCAAAAGGGCCATCTGAAAAAAGTGTAAAATCCAGAAAGGCAGGACAGGCCATGGAGAACGGGGAGCCTTGTTATGCTGATGGGCGGGATGTAAATTGCCAACAGACACTCGGGAGAAGTGTATGGTGTTTCCTGAAACATCTAAAAAACAAAGCAACAGAGCCTAGGGCACTTCCACTTATGGTCCTATAGCTTAGGGAAATTAAAATCAAAAAGACACAGCCACCCCAATGTTTGGGACGCCTCTGTTTACAAGAACCTCATTTACCGTACAAGTTCAATATCACAGAAAGTGAAAAATGGATAAAGAACTTGTGGTACTTACGTACAATGCAGTATCACTCAGCAGTGAAATCTATGTCATCAGGCCCGTAGCAGCACAATGAGTGGATTCAGGTACGATGATTCTAACTGAAATAAGTCACACAGAAAAAGAAACATCATAAGATATCAGTAATACACGGAATGTAAACTTGGCTACACGGGAACTGAATTACAGAACAGAACAGGGTCTCAAATTTAGAAAACCAACTTATGCTTGTTTAAGGGTAAAGGTGAGTTGGGGTGCTGCATAAAACCAGAGATTGAAATGAGCACAGATAAAGTTCCTTAAGCCAAATATGGAATAGACAAGAGCTACTCCTTGCTCAACGAAATGGACTCAACACCGCATATTAAACGCCTAAGAATGTACCTGACTCTTAAGTATCTTAAAACCTATGGATTGCTATGTCTCCGAAAGAGAATCAAGCATGTGTACAGGGACATAAACGCAGCAGTGATAGGATTGGAGAGGTTCGGTGAGCAAATGAAGACCCTTTGAAGTCATATTGCATGGTACCCATTCCACGGGTTTCAACTACCCAGGTTTAAGGTATTCTTCCTTCAGCTAAAACATGCATGTGGAACCTAGAGTATGATCAACCATGTGATCGGGAGACGTGTTCAAATATGTCTCAGTTTTCGTACCCTGGTACTCGGGTGCAACATTCCAGACGCTTTACTAACACTCTCCCGACTTGGAGAGTCAGTCCCTTTAACCTCCTGTTTGGCCCAGTTTGCAATTTCTGCGGAAGATGAACAGGAATAGCGAGAACCAATGAGAGACTAGCTGGAGGTGTCTGGACGGGCAAATTTAACTCTCATTTCCCACCAGGAAGAGGAAATAACCAAAGGCTCAGCGTGCCGTGCCGGAACCAGATTAGGGCCTGAAGCCATCCTGCGGTGTTGCGGCCAGCTCACAAGAAAGCGAGTTGAAGAAAGGAGCTCAGGGGCACTGTAATTCACAAACCTGCAGAGTTATAAATGACAGCTATCGTCCAAAAATATACTGAAGTAAGGCTGCCAAGAGGACTTGAAAGCGGGGCAGAATTGCAGGAAACCGATTTCAGGAGGTAGACTGGAATTGCATTGAAAGCATAGGAAAAGAGGCAGAACGTCCACAATGATGCACTTGGCCAAAAAGGGCGTATGCGTTTTTTCCTGAATATATTCAGGAAAAAACGCATACGCCCTTTTTGGCCAACCAAGCAAGCTTGCAAAGGAAATCTGCACTACAATGAAGTCTCACTTCCCCCCGGTCAAAAGGGCCATCTGAAAAAAGTGTAAAATCCAGAAAGGCAGGACAGGCCATGGAGAACTGGGAGCCTTGTTATGCTGATGGGCGGGATGTAAACTGCCAACAGACACTCGGGAGAAGTGTATGGTGTTTCCTGAAACATCTAAAAAACAAAGCAACAGAGCCTAGGGCACTTCCACTTATGGTCCTATAGCTTAGGGAAATTAAAATCAAAAAGACACAGCCACCCCAATGTTTGGGACGCCTCTGTTTACAAGAACCTCGTTTACCGTACAAGTTCAATATCACAGAAAGTGAAAAATGGATAAAGAACTTGTGGTACTTACGTACAATGCAGTATCACTCAGCAGTGAAATCTATGTCATCAGGCCCGTAGCAGCACAATGAGTGGATTCAGGTACGATGATTCTAACTGAAATAAGTCACACAGAAAAAGAAACATCATAAGATATCAGTAATACACGGAATGTAAACTTGGCTACACAGGAACTGAATTACAGAACAGAACAGGGTCTCAAATTTAGAAAACCAACTTATGCTTGTTTAAGGGTAAAGGTGAGTTGGGGTGCTGCATAAAACCAGAGATTGAAATGAGCACAGATAAAGTTCCTTAAGCCAAATATGGAATAGACAAGAGCTACTCCTTGCTCAACGAAATGGACTCAACACCGCATATTAAACGCCTAAGAATGTACCTGACTCTTAAGTATCTTAAAACCTATGGATTGCTATGTCTCCGAAAGAGAATCAAGCATGTGTACAGGGACATAAACGCAGCAGTGATAGGATTGGAGAGGTTCGGTGAGCAAATGAAGACCCTTTGAAGTCATATTGCATGGTACCCATTCCACGGGTTTCAACTACCCAGGTTTAAGGTATTCTTCCTTCAGCTAAAACATGCATGTGGAACCTAGAGTATGATCAACCATGTGATCGGGAGACGTGTTCAAATATGTCTCAGTTTTCGTACCCTGGTACTCGGGTGCAACATTCCAGACGCTTTACTAACACTCTCCCGACTTGGAGAGTCAGTCCCTTTAACCTCCTGTTTGGCCCAGTTTGCAATTTCTGCGGAAGATGAACAGGAATAGCGAGAACCAATGAGAGACTAGCTGGAGGTGTCTGGACGGGCAAATTTAACTCTCATTTCCCACCAGGAAGAGGAAATAACCAAAGGCTCAGCGTGCCGTGCCGGAACCAGATTAGGGCCTGAAGCCATCCTGCGGTGTTGCGGCCAGCTCACAAGAAAGCGAGTTGAAGAAAGGAGCTCAGGGGCACTGTAATTCACAAACCTGCAGAGTTATAAATGACAGCTATCGTCCAAAAATATACTGAAGTAAGGCTGCCAAGAGGACTTGAAAGCGGGGCAGAATTGCAGGAAACCGATTTCAGGAGGTAGACTGGAATTGCATTGAAAGCATAGGAAAAGAGGCAGAACGTCCACAATGATGCACTTGGCCAAAAGGGTGTATGCGTTTTTTCCTGAATATATTCAGGAAAAAACGCATACGCCCTTTTTGGCCAACCAAGCAAGCTTGCAAAGGAAATCTGCACTACAATGAAGTCTCACTTCCCCCCGGTCAAAAGGGCCATCTGAAAAAAGTGTAAAATCCAGAAAGGCAGGACAGGCCATGGAGAACTGGGAGCCTTGTTATGCTGATGGGCGGGATGTAAACTGCCAACAGACACTCGGGAGAAGTGTATGGTGTTTCCTGAAACATCTAAAAAACAAAGCAACAGAGCCTAGGGCACTTCCACTTATGGTCCTATAGCTTAGGGAAATTAAAATCAAAAAGACACAGCCACCCCAATGTTTGGGACGCCTCTGTTTACAAGAACCTCGTTTACCGTACAAGTTCAATATCACAGAAAGTGAAAAATGGATAAAGAACTTGTGGTACTTACGTACAATGCAGTATCACTCAGCAGTGAAATCTATGTCATCAGGCCCGTAGCAGCACAATGAGTGGATTCAGGTACGATGATTCTAACTGAAATAAGTCACACAGAAAAAGAAACATCATAAGATATCAGTAATACACGGAATGTAAACTTGGCTACACAGGAACTGAATTACAGAACAGAACAGGGTCTCAAATTTAGAAAACCAACTTATGCTTGTTTAAGGGTAAAGGTGAGTTGGGGTGCTGCATAAAACCAGAGATTGAAATGAGCACAGATAAAGTTCCTTAAGCCAAATATGGAATAGACAAGAGCTACTCCTTGCTCAACGAAATGGACTCAACACCGCATATTAAACGCCTAAGAATGTACCTGACTCTTAAGTATCTTAAAACCGATGGATTGCTATGTCTCCGAAAGAGAATCAAGCATGTGTACAGGGACATAAACGCAGCAGTGATAGGATTGGAGAGGTTCGGTGAGCAAATGAAGACCCTTTGAAGTCATATTGCATGGTACCCATTCCACGGGTTTCAACTACCCAGGTTTAAGGTATTCTTCCTTCAGCTAAAACATGCATGTGGAACCTAGAGTATGATCAACCATGTGATCGGGAGACGTGTTCAAATATGTCTCAGTTTTCGTACCCTGGTACTCGGGTGCAACATTCTAGACGCTTTACTAACACTCTCCCGACTTGGAGAGTCAGTCCCTTTAACCTCCTGTTTGGCCCAGTTTGCAATTTCTGCGGAAGATGAACAGGAATAGCGAGAACCAATGAGAGACTAGCTGGAGGTGTCTGGACGGGCAAATTTAACTCTCATTTCCCACCAGGAAGAGGAAATAACCAAAGGCTCAGCGTGCCGTGCCGGAACCAGATTAGGGCCTGAAGCCATCCTGCGGTGTTGCGGCCAGCTCACAAGAAAACGAGTTGAAGAAAGGAGCTCAGGGGCACTGTAATTCACAAACCTGCAGAGTTATAAATGACAACTATCGTCCAAAAATATACTGAAGTAAGGCTGTCAAGAGGACTTGAAAGCGGGGCAGAATTGCAGGAAACCGATTTCAGGCGGTAGACTGGAATTGCATTGAAAGCATAGGAAAAGAGGCAGAACGTCCACAATGATGCACTTGGCCAAAAAGGGCGTATGCGTTTTTTCCTGAATATATTCAGGAAAAAACGCATACGCCCTTTTTGGCCAACCAAGCAAGCTTGCAAAGGAAATCTGCACTACAATGAAGTCTCACTTCCCCCCGGTCAAAAGGGCCATCTGAAAAAAGTGTAAAATCCAGAAAGGCAGGACAGGCCATGGAGAACTGGGAGCCTTGTTATGCTGATGGGCGGGATGTAAATTGCCAACAGACACTCGGGAGAAGTGTATGGTGTTTCCTGAAACATCTAAAAAACAAAGCAACAGAGCCTAGGGCACTTCCACTTATGGTCCTATAGCTTAGGGAAATTAAAATCAAAAAGACACAGCCACCCCAATGTTTGGGACGCCTCTGTTTACAAGAACCTCGTTTACCGTACAAGTTCAATATCACAGAAAGTGAAAAATGGATAAAGAACTTGTGGTACTTACGTACAATGCAGTATCACTCAGCAGTGAAATCTATGTCATCAGGCCCGTAGCAGCACAATGAGTGGATTCAGGTACGATGATTCTAACTGAAATAAGTCACACAGAAAAAGAAACATCATAAGATATCAGTAATACACGGAATGTAAACTTGGCTACACAGGAACTGAATTACAGAACAGAACAGGGTCTCAAATTTAGAAAACCAACTTATGCTTGTTTAAGGGTAAAGGTGAGTTGGGGTGCTGCATAAAACCAGAGATTGAAATGAGCACAGATAAAGTTCCTTAAGCCAAATATGGAATAGACAAGAGCTACTCCTTGCTCAACGAAATGGACTCAACACCGCATATTAAACGCCTAAGAATGTACCTGACTCTTAAGTATCTTAAAACCTATGGATTGCTATGTCTCCGAAAGAGAATCAAGCATGTGTACAGGTACATAAACGCAGCAGTGATAGGATTGGAGAGGTTCGGTGAGCAAATGAAGACCCTTTGAAGTCATATTGCATGGTACCCATTCCACGGGTTTCAACTACCCAGGTTTAAGGTATTCTTCCTTCAGCTAAAACATGCATGTGGAACCTAGAGTATGATCAACCATGTGATCGGGAGACGTGTTCAAATATGTCTCAGTTTTCGTACCCTGGTACTCGGGTGCAACATTCCAGACGCTTTACTAACACTCTCCCGACTTGGAGAGTCAGTCCCTTTAACCTCCTGTTTGGCCCAGTTTGCAATTTCTGTGGAAGATGAACAGGAATAGCGAGAACCAATGAGAGACTAGCTGGAGGTGTCTGGACGGGCAAATTTAACTCTCATTTCCCACCAGGAAGAGGAAATAACCAAAGGCTCAGCGTGCCGTGCCGGAACCAGATTAGGGCCTGAAGCCATCCTGCGGTGTTGCGGCCAGCTCACAAGAAAGCGAGTTGAAGAAAGGAGCTCAGGGGCACTGTAATTCACAAACCTGCAGAGTTATAAATGACAGCTATCGTCCAAAAATATACTGAAGTAAGGCTGCCAAGAGGACTTGAAAGCGGGGCAGAATTGCAGGAAACCGATTTCAGGAGGTAGACTGGAATTGCATTGAAAGCATAGGAAAAGAGGCAGAACGTCCACAATGATGCACTTGGCCAAAAAGGGCGTATGCGTTTTTTCCTGAATATATTCAGGAAAAAACGCATACGCCCTTTTTGGCCAACCAAGCAAGCTTGCAAAGGAAATCTGCACTACAATGAAGTCTCACTTCCCCCCGGTCAAAAGGGCCATCTGAAAAAAGTGTAAAATCCAGAAAGGCAGGACAGGCCATGGAGAACTGGGAGCCTTGTTATGCTGATGGGCGGGATGTAAATTGCCAACAGACACTCGGGAGAAGTGTATGGTGTTTCCTGAAACATCTAAAAAACAAAGCAACAGAGCCTAGGGCACTTCCACTTATGGTCCTATAGCTTAGGGAAATTAAAATCAAAAAGACACAGCCACCCCAATGTTTGGGACGCCTCTGTTTACAAGAACCTCGTTTACCGTACAAGTTCAATATCACAGAAAGTGAAAAATGGATAAAGAACTTGTGGTACTTACGTACAATGCAGTATCACTCAGCAGTGAAATCTATGTCATCAGGCCCGTAGCAGCACAATGAGTGGATTCAGGTACGATGATTCTAACTGAAATAAGTCACACAGAAAAAGAAACATCATAAGATATCAGTAATACACGGAATGTAAACTTGGCTACACGGGAACTGAATTACAGAACAGAACAGGGTCTCAAATTTAGAAAACCAACTTATGCTTGTTTAAGGGTAAAGGTGAGTTGGGGTGCTGCATAAAACCAGAGATTGAAATGAGCACAGATAAAGTTCCTTAAGCCAAATATGGAATAGACAAGAGCTACTCCTTGCTCAACGAAATGGACTCAACACCGCATATTAAACGCCTAAGAATGTACCTGACTCTTAAGTATCTTAAAACCTATGGATTGCTATGTCTCCGAAAGAGAATCAAGCATGTGTACAGGGACATAAACGCAGCAGTGATAGGATTGGAGAGGTTCGGTGAGCAAATGAAGACCCTTTGAAGTCATATTGCATGGTACCCATTCCACGGGTTTCAACTACCCAGGTTTAAGGTATTCTTCCTTCAGCTAAAACATGCATGTGGAACCTAGAGTATGATCAACCATGTGATCGGGAGACGTGTTCAAATATGTCTCAGTTTTCGTACCCTGGTACTCGGGTGCAACATTCCAGACGCTTTACTAACACTCTCCCGACTTGGAGAGTCAGTCCCTTTAACCTCCTGTTTGGCCCAGTTTGCAATTTCTGCGGAAGATGAACAGGAATAGCGAGAACCAATGAGAGACTAGCTGGAGGTGTCTGGACGGGCAAATTTAACTCTCATTTCCCACCAGGAAGAGGAAATAACCAAAGGCTCAGCGTGCCGTGCCGGAACCAGATTAGGGCCTGAAGCCATCCTGCGGTGTTGCGGCCAGCTCACAAGAAAGCGAGTTGAAGAAAGGAGCTCAGGGGCACTGTAATTCACAAACCTGCAGAGTTATAAATGACAGCTATCGTCCAAAAATATACTGAAGTAAGGCTGCCAAGAGGACTTGAAAGCGGGGCAGAATTGCAGGAAACCGATTTCAGGAGGTAGACTGGAATTGCATTGAAAGCATAGGAAAAGAGGCAGAACGTCCACAATGATGCACTTGGCCAAAAAGGGCGTATGCGTTTTTTCCTGAATATATTCAGGAAAAAACGCATACGCCCTTTTTGGCCAACCAAGCAAGCTTGCAAAGGAAATCTGCACTACAATGAAGTCTCACTTCCCCCCGGTCAAAAGGGCCATCTGAAAAAAGTGTAAAATCCAGAAAGGCAGGACAGGCCATGGAGAACTGGGAGCCTTGTTATGCTGATGGGCGGGATGTAAACTGCCAACAGACACTCGGGAGAAGTGTATGGTGTTTCCTGAAACATCTAAAAAACAAAGCAACAGAGCCTAGGGCACTTCCACTTATGGTCCTATAGCTTAGGGAAATTAAAATCAAAAAGACACAGCCACCCCAATGTTTGGGACGCCTCTGTTTACAAGAACCTCGTTTACCGTACAAGTTCAATATCACAGAAAGTGAAAAATGGATAAAGAACTTGTGGTACTTACGTACAATGCAGTATCACTCAGCAGTGAAATCTATGTCATCAGGCCCGTAGCAGCACAATGAGTGGATTCAGGTACGATGATTCTAACTGAAATAAGTCACACAGAAAAAGAAACATCATAAGATATCAGTAATACACGGAATGTAAACTTGGCTACACAGGAACTGAATTACAGAACAGAACAGGGTCTCAAATTTAGAAAACCAACTTATGCTTGTTTAAGGGTAAAGGTGAGTCGGGGTGCTGCATAAAACCAGAGATTGAAATGAGCACAGATAAAGTTCCTTAAGCCAAATATGGAATAGACAAGAGCTACTCCTTGCTCAACGAAATGGACTCAACACCGCATATTAAACGCCTAAGAATGTACCTGACTCTTAATTATCTTAAAACCTATGGATTGCTATGTCTCCGAAAGAGAATCAAACATGTGTACAGGGACATAAACGCAGCAGTGATAGGATTGGAGAGGTTCGGTGAGCAAATGAAGACCCTTTGAAGTCATATTGCATGGTACCCATTCCACGGGTTTCAACTACCCAGGTTTAAGGTATTCTTCCTTCAGCTAAAACATGCATGTGGAACCTAGAGTATGATCAACCATGTGATCGGGAGACGTGTTCAAATATGTCTCAGTTTTCGTACCCTGGTACTCGGGTGCAACATTCCAGACGCTTTACTAACACTCTCCCGACTTGGAGAGTCAGTCCCTTTAACCTCCTGTTTGGCCCAGTTTGCAATTTCTGCGGAAGATGAACAGGAATAGCGAGAACCAATGAGAGACTAGCTGGAGGTGTCTGGACGGGCAAATTTAACTCTCATTTCCCACCAGGAAGAGGAAATAACCAAAGGCTCAGCGTGCCGTGCCGGAACCAGATTAGGGCCTGAAGCCATCCTGCGGTGTTGCGGCCAGCTCACAAGAAAGCGAGTTGAAGAAAGGAGCTCAGGGGCACTGTAATTCACAAACCTGCAGAGTTATAAATGACAGCTATCGTCCAAAAATATACTGAAGTAAGGCTGCCAAGAGGACTTGAAAGCGGGGCAGAATTGCAGGAAACCGATTTCAGGAGGTAGACTGGAATTGCATTGAAAGCATAGGAAAAGAGGCAGAACGTCCACAATGATGCACTTGGCCAAAAAGGGCGTATGCGTTTTTTCCTGAATATATTCAGGAAAAAACGCATACGCCCTTTTTGGCCAACCAAGCAAGCTTGCAAAGGAAATCTGCACTACAATGAAGTCTCACTTCCCCCTGGTCAAAAGGGCCATCTGAAAAAAGTGTAAAATCCAGAAAGGCAGGACAGGCCATGGAGAACTGGGAGCCTTGTTATGCTGATGGGCGGGATGTAAACTGCCAACAGACACTCGGGAGAAGTGTATGGTGTTTCCTGAAACATCTAAAAAACAAAGCAACAGAGCCTAGGGCACTTCCACTTATGGTCCTATAGCTTAGGGAAATTAAAATCAAAAAGACACAGCCACCCCAATGTTTGGGACGCCTCTGTTTACAAGAACCTCGTTTACCGTACAAGTTCAATATCACAGAAAGTGAAAAATGGATAAAGAACTTGTGGTACTTACGTACAATGCAGTATCACTCAGCAGTGAAATCTATGTCATCAGGCCCGTAGCAGCACAATGAGTGGATTCAGGTACGATGATTCTAACTGAAATAAGTCACACAGAAAAAGAAACATCATAAGATATCAGTAATACACGGAATGTAAACTTGGCTACACAGGAACTGAATTACAGAACAGAACAGGGTCTCAAATTTAGAAAACCAACTTATGCTTGTTTAAGGGTAAAGGTGAGTTGGGGTGCTGCATAAAACCAGAGATTGAAATGAGCACAGATAAAGTTCCTTAAGCCAAATATGGAATAGACAAGAGCTACTCCTTGCTCAACGAAATGGACTCAACACCGCATATTAAACGCCTAAGAATGTACCTGACTCTTAAGTATCTTAAAACCTATGGATTGCTATGTCTCCGAAAGAGAATCAAGCATGTGTACAGGGACATAAACGCAGCAGTGATAGGATTGGAGAGGTTCGGTGAGCAAATGAAGACCCTTTGAAGTCATATTGCATGGTACCCATTCCACGGGTTTCAACTACCCAGGTTTAAGGTATTCTTCCTTCAGCTAAAACATGCATGTGGAACCTAGAGTATGATCAACCATGTGATCGGGAGACGTGTTCAAATATGTCTCAGTTTTCGTACCCTGGTACTCGGGTGCAACATTCCAGACTCTTTACTAACACTCTCCCGACTTGGAGAGTCAGTCCCTTTAACCTCCTGTTTGGCCCAGTTTGCAATTTCTGCGGAAGATGAACAGGAATAGCGAGAACCAATGAGAGACTAGCTGGAGGTGTCTGGACGGGCAAATTTAACTCTCATTTCCCACCAGGAAGAGGAAATAACCAAAGGCTCAGCGTGCCGTGCCGGAACCAGATTAGGGCCTGAAGCCATCCTGCGGTGTTGCGGCCAGCTCACAAGAAAACGAGTTGAAGAAAGGAGCTCAGGGGCACTGTAATTCACAAACCTGCAGAGTTATAAATGACAACTATCGTCCAAAAATATACTGAAGTAAGGCTGCCAAGAGGACTTGAAAGCGGGGCAGAATTGCAGGAAACTGATTTCAGGAGGTAGACTGGAATTACATTGAAAGCATAGGAAAAGAGGCAGAACGTCCACAATGATGCACTTGGCCAAAAAGGGCGTATGCGTTTTTTCCTGAATATATTCAGGAAAAAACGCATACGCCCTTTTTGGCCAACCAAGCAAGCTTGCAAAGGAAATCTGCACTACAATGAAGTCTCACTTCCCCCCGGTCAAAAGGGCCATCTGAAAAAAGTGTAAAATCCAGAAAGGCAGGACAGGCCATGGAGAACTGGGAGCCTTGTTATGCTGATGGGCGGGATGTAAATTGCCAACAGACACTCGGGAGAAGTGTATGGTGTTTCCTGAAACATCTAAAAAACAAAGCAACAGAGCCTAGGGCACTTCCACTTATGGTCCTATAGCTTAGGGAAACTAAAATCAAAAAGACACAGCCACCCCAATGTTTGGGACGCCTCTGTTTACAAGAACCTCGTTTTCCGTACAAGTTCAATATCACAGAAAGTGAAAAATGGATAAAGAACTTGTGGTACTTACGTACAATGCAGTATCACTCAGCAGTGAAATCTATGTCATCAGGCCCGTAGCAGCACAATGAGTGGATTCAGGTACGATGATTCTAACTGAAATAAGTCACACAGAAAAAGAAACATCATAAGATATCAGTAATACACGGAATGTAAACTTGGCTACACAGGAACTGAATTACAGAACAGAACAGGGTCTCAAATTTAGAAAACCAACTTATGCTTGTTTAAGGGTAAAGGTGAGTTGGGGTGCTGCATAAAACCAGAGATTGAAATGAGCACAGATAAAGTTCCTTAAGCCAAATATGGAATAGACAAGAGCTACTCCTTGCTCAACGAAATGGACTCAACACCGCATATTAAACGCCTAAGAATGTACCTGACTCTTAAGTATCTTAAAACCTATGGATTGCTATGTCTCCGAAAGAGAATCAAGCATGTGTACAGGGACATAAACGCAGCAGTGATAGGATTGGAGAGGTTCGGTGAGCAAATGAAGACCCTTTGAAGTCATATTGCATGGTACCCATTCCACGGGTTTCAACTACCCAGGTTTAAGGTATTCTTCCTTCAGCTAAAACATGCATGTGGAACCTAGAGTATGATCAACCATGTGATCGGGAGACGTGTTCAAATATGTCTCAGTTTTCGTACCCTGGTACTCGGGTGCAACATTCCAGACGCTTTACTAACACTCTCCCGACTTGGAGAGTCAGTCCCTTTAACCTCCTGTTTGGCCCAGTTTGCAATTTCTGCGGAAGATGAACAGGAATAGCGAGAACCAATGAGAGACTAGCTGGAGGTGTCTGGACGGGCAAATTTAACTCTCATTTCCCACCAGGAAGAGGAAATAACCAAAGGCTCAGCGTGCCGTGCCGGAACCAGATTAGGGCCTGAAGCCATCCTGCGGTGTTGCGGCCAGCTCACAAGAAAGCGAGTTGAAGAAAGGAGCTCAGGGGCACTGTAATTCACAAACCTGCAGAGTTATAAATGACAGCTATCGTCCAAAAATATACTGAAGTAAGGCTGCCAAGAGGACTTGAAAGCGGGGCAGAATTGCAGGAAACCGATTTCAGGACGTAGACTGGAATTGCATTGAAAGCATAGGAAAAGAGGCAGAACGTCCACAATGATGCACTTGGCCAAAAAGGGCGTATGCGTTTTTTCCTGAATATATTCAGGAAAAAACGCATACGCCCTTTTTGGCCAACCAAGCAAGCTTGCAAAGGAAATCTGCACTACAATGAAGTCTCACTTCCCCCCGGTCAAAAGGGCCATCTGAAAAAAGTGTAAAATCCAGAAAGGCAGGACAGGCCATGGAGAACTGGGAGCCTTGTTATGCTGATGGGCGGGATGTAAACTGCCAACAGACACTCGGGAGAAGTGTATGGTGTTTCCTGAAACATCTAAAAAACAAAGCAACAGAGCCTAGGGCACTTCCACTTATGGTCCTATAGCTTAGGGAAATTAAAATCAAAAAGACACAGCCACCCCAATGTTTGGGACGCCTCTGTTTACAAGAACCTCGTTTACCGTACAAGTTCAATATCACAGAAAGTGAAAAATGGATAAAGAACTTGTGGTACTTACGTACAATGCAGTATCACTCAGCAGTGAAATCTATGTCATCAGGCCCGTAGCAGCACAATGAGTGGATTCAGGTACGATGATTCTAACTGAAATAAGTCACACAGAAAAAGAAACATCATAAGATATCAGTAATACACGGAATGTAAACTTGGCTACACAGGAACTGAATTACAGAACAGAACAGGGTCTCAAATTTAGAAAACCAACTTATGCTTGTTTAAGGGTAAAGGTGAGTTGGGGTGCTGCATAAAACCAGAGATTGAAATGAGCACAGATAAAGTTCCTTAAGCCAAATATGGAATAGACAAGAGCTACTCCTTGCTCAACGAAATGGACTCAACACCGCATATTAAACGCCTAAGAATGTACCTGACTCTTAAGTATCTTAAAACCGATGGATTGCTATGTCTCCGAAAGAGAATCAAGCATGTGTACAGGGACATAAACGCAGCAGTGATAGGATTGGAGAGGTTCGGTGAGCAAATGAAGACCCTTTGAAGTCATATTGCATGGTACCCATTCCACGGGTTTCAACTACCCAGGTTTAAGGTATTCTTCCTTCAGCTAAAACATGCATGTGGAACCTAGAGTATGATCAACCATGTGATCGGGAGACGTGTTCAAATATGTCTCAGTTTTCGTACCCTGGTACTCGGGTGCAACATTCCAGACGCTTTACTAACACTCTCCCGACTTGGAGAGTCAGTCCCTTTAACCTCCTGTTTGGCCCAGTTTGCAATTTCTGCGGAAGATGAACAGGAATAGCGAGAACCAATGAGAGACTAGCTGGAGGTGTCTGGACGGGCAAATTTAACTCTCATTTCCCACCAGGAAGAGGAAATAACCAAAGGCTCAGCGTGCCGTGCCGGAACCAGATTAGGGCCTGAAGCCATCCTGCGGTGTTGCGGCCAGCTCACAAGAAAGCGAGTTGAAGAAAGGAGCTCAGGGGCACTGTAATTCACAAACCTGCAGAGTTATAAATGACAGCTATCGTCCAAAAATATACTGAAGTAAGGCTGCCAAGAGGACTTGAAAGCGGGGCAGAATTGCAGGAAACCGATTTCAGGAGGTAGACTGGAATTGCATTGAAAGCATAGGAAAAGAGGCAGAACGTCCACAATGATGCACTTGGCCAAAAAGGGCGTATGCGTTTTTTCCTGAATATATTCAGGAAAAAACGCATACGCCCTTTTTGGCCAACCAAGCAAGCTTGCAAAGGAAATCTGCACTACAATGAAGTCTCACTTCCCCCCGGTCAAAAGGGCCATCTGAAAAAAGTGTAAAATCCAGAAAGGCAGGACAGGCCATGGAGAACTGGGAGCCTTGTTATGCTGATGGGCGGGATGTAAATTGCCAACAGACACTCGGGAGAAGTGTATGGTGTTTCCTGAAACATCTAAAAAACAAAGCAACAGAGCCTAGGGCACTTCCACTTATGGTCCTATAGCTTAGGGAAATTAAAATCAAAAAGACACAGCCACCCCAATGTTTGGGACGCCTCTGTTTACAAGAACCTCGTTTACCGTACAAGTTCAATATCACAGAAAGTGAAAAATGGATAAAGAACTTGTGGTACTTACGTACAATGCAGTATCACTCAGCAGTGAAATCTATGTCATCAGGCCCGTAGCAGCACAATGAGTGGATTCAGGTACGATGATTCTAACTGAAATAAGTCACACAGAAAAAGAAACATCATAAGATATCAGTAATACACGGAATGTAAACTTGGCTACACAGGAACTGAATTACAGAACAGAACAGGGTCTCAAATTTAGAAAACCAACTTATGCTTGTTTAAGGGTAAAGGTGAGTTGGGGTGCTGCATAAAACCAGAGATTGAAATGAGCACAGATAAAGTTCCTTAAGCCAAATATGGAATAGACAAGAGCTACTCCTTGCTCAACGAAATGGACTCAACACCGCATATTAAACGCCTAAGAATGTACCTGACTCTTAAGTATCTTAAAACCTATGGATTGCTATGTCTCCGAAAGAGAATCAAGCATGTGTACAGGGACATAAACGCAGCAGTGATAGGATTGGAGAGGTTCGGTGAGCAAATGAAGACCCTTTGAAGTCATATTGCATGGTACCCATTCCACGGGTTTCAACTACCCAGGTTTAAGGTATTCTTCCTTCAGCTAAAACATGCATGTGGAACCTAGAGTATGATCAACCATGTGATCGGGAGACGTGTTCAAATATGTCTCAGTTTTCGTACCCTGGTACTCGGGTGCAACATTCCAGACGCTTTACTAACACTCTCCCGACTTGGAGAGTCAGTCCCTTTAACCTCCTGTTTGGCCCAGTTTGCAATTTCTGCGGAAGATGAACAGGAATAGCGAGAACCAATGAGAGACTAGCTGGAGGTGTCTGGACGGGCAAATTTAACTCTCATTTCCCACCAGGAAGAGGAAATAACCAAAGGCTCAGCGTGCCGTGCCGGAACCAGATTAGGGCCTGAAGCCATCCTGCGGTGTTGCGGCCAGCTCACAAGAAAGCGAGTTGAAGAAAGGAGCTCAGGGGCACTGTAATTCACAAACCTGCAGAGTTATAAATGACAGCTATCGTCCAAAAATATACTGAAGTAAGGCTGCCAAGAGGACTTGAAAGCGGGGCAGAATTGCAGGAAACCGATTTCAGGAGGTAGACTGGAATTGCATTGAAAGCATAGGAAAAGAGGCAGAACGTCCACAATGATGCACTTGGCCAAAAAGGGCGTATGCGTTTTTTCCTGAATATATTCAGGAAAAAACGCATACGCCCTTTTTGGCCAACCAAGCAAGCTTGCAAAGGAAATCTGCACTACAATGAAGTCTCACTTCCCCCCGGTCAAAAGGGCCATCTGAAAAAAGTGTAAAATCCAGAAAGGCAGGACAGGCCATGGAGAACTGGGAGCCTTGTTATGCTGATGGGCGGGATGTAAACTGCCAACAGACACTCGGGAGAAGTGTATGGTGTTTCCTGAAACATCTAAAAAACAAAGCAACAGAGCCTAGGGCACTTCCACTTATGGTCCTATAGCTTAGGGAAATTAAAATCAAAAAGACACAGCCACCCCAATGTTTGGGACGCCTCTGTTTACAAGAACCTCGTTTACCGTACAAGTTCAATATCACAGAAAGTGAAAAATGGATAAAGAACTTGTGGTACTTACGTACAATGCAGTATCACTCAGCAGTGAAATCTATGTCATCAGGCCCGTAGCAGCACAATGAGTGGATTCAGGTACGATGATTCTAACTGAAATAAGTCACACAGAAAAAGAAACATCATAAGATATCAGTAATACACGGAATGTAAACTTGGCTACACAGGAACTGAATTACAGAACAGAACAGGGTCTCAAATTTAGAAAACCAACTTATGCTTGTTTAAGGGTAAAGGTGAGTTGGGGTGCTGCATAAAACCAGAGATTGAAATGAGCACAGATAAAGTTCCTTAAGCCAAATATGGAATAGACAAGAGCTACTCCTTGCTCAACGAAATGGACTCAACACCGCATATTAAACGCCTAAGAATGTACCTGACTCTTAAGTATCTTAAAACCGATGGATTGCTATGTCTCCGAAAGAGAATCAAGCATGTGTACAGGGACATAAACGCAGCAGTGATAGGATTGGAGAGGTTCGGTGAGCAAATGAAGACCCTTTGAAGTCATATTGCATGGTACCCATTCCACGGGTTTCAACTACCCAGGTTTAAGGTATTCTTCCTTCAGCTAAAACATGCATGTGGAACCTAGAGTATGATCAACCATGTGATCGGGAGACGTGTTCAAATATGTCTCAGTTTTCGTACCCTGGTACTCGGGTGCAACATTCCAGACGCTTTACTAACACTCTCCCGACTTGGAGAGTCAGTCCCTTTAACCTCCTGTTTGGCCCAGTTTGCAATTTCTGCGGAAGATGAACAGGAATAGCGAGAACCAATGAGAGACTAGCTGGAGGTGTCTGGACGGGCAAATTTAACTCTCATTTCCCACCAGGAAGAGGAAATAACCAAAGGCTCAGCGTGCCGTGCCGGAACCAGATTAGGGCCTGAAGCCATCCTGCGGTGTTGCGGCCAGCTCACAAGAAAGCGAGTTGAAGAAAGGAGCTCAGGGGCACTGTAATTCACAAACCTGCAGAGTTATAAATGACAGCTATCGTCCAAAAATATACTGAAGTAAGGCTGCCAAGAGGACTTGAAAGCGGGGCAGAATTGCAGGAAACCGATTTCAGGAGGTAGACTGGAATTGCATTGAAAGCATAGGAAAAGAGGCAGAACGTCCACAATGATGCACTTGGCCAAAAAGGGCGTATGCGTTTTTTCCTGAATATATTCAGGAAAAAACGCATACGCCCTTTTTGGCCAACCAAGCAAGCTTGCAAAGGAAATCTGCACTACAATGAAGTCTCACTTCCCCCCGGTCAAAAGGGCCATCTGAAAAAAGTGTAAAATCCAGAAAGGCAGGACAGGCCATGGAGAACTGGGAGCCTTGTTATGCTGATGGGCGGGATGTAAATTGCCAACAGACACTCGGGAGAAGTGTATGGTGTTTCCTGAAACATCTAAAAAACAAAGCAACAGAGCCTAGGGCACTTCCACTTATGGTCCTATAGCTTAGGGAAATTAAAATCAAAAAGACACAGCCACCCCAATGTTTGGGACGCCTCTGTTTACAAGAACCTCGTTTACCGTACAAGTTCAATATCACAGAAAGTGAAAAATGGATAAAGAACTTGTGGTACTTACGTACAATGCAGTATCACTCAGCAGTGAAATCTATGTCATCAGGCCCGTAGCAGCACAATGAGTGGATTCAGGTACGATGATTCTAACTGAAATAAGTCACACAGAAAAAGAAACATCATAAGATATCAGTAATACACGGAATGTAAACTTGGCTACACGGGAACTGAATTACAGAACAGAACAGGGTCTCAAATTTAGAAAACCAACTTATGCTTGTTTAAGGGTAAAGGTGAGTTGGGGTGCTGCATAAAACCAGAGATTGAAATGAGCACAGATAAAGTTCCTTAAGCCAAATATGGAATAGACAAGAGCTACTCCTTGCTCAACGAAATGGACTCAACACCGCATATTAAACGCCTAAGAATGTACCTGACTCTTAAGTATCTTAAAACCTATGGATTGCTATGTCTCCGAAAGAGAATCAAGCATGTGTACAGGGACATAAACGCAGCAGTGATAGGATTGGAGAGGTTCGGTGAGCAAATGAAGACCCTTTGAAGTCATATTGCATGGTACCCATTCCACGGGTTTCAACTACCCAGGTTTAAGGTATTCTTCCTTCAGCTAAAACATGCATGTGGAACCTAGAGTATGATCAACCATGTGATCGGGAGACGTGTTCAAATATGTCTCAGTTTTCGTACCCTGGTACTCGGGTGCAACATTCCAGACGCTTTACTAACACTCTCCCGACTTGGAGAGTCAGTCCCTTTAACCTCCTGTTTGGCCCAGTTTGCAATTTCTGCGGAAGATGAACAGGAATAGCGAGAACCAATGAGAGACTAGCTGGAGGTGTCTGGACGGGCAAATTTAACTCTCATTTCCCACCAGGAAGAGGAAATAACCAAAGGCTCAGCGTGCCGTGCCGGAACCAGATTAGGGCCTGAAGCCATCCTGCGGTGTTGCGGCCAGCTCACAAGAAAGCGAGTTGAAGAAAGGAGCTCAGGGGCACTGTAATTCACAAACCTGCAGAGTTATAAATGACAGCTATCGTCCAAAAATATACTGAAGTAAGGCTGCCAAGAGGACTTGAAAGCGGGGCAGAATTGCAGGAAACCGATTTCAGGAGGTAGACTGGAATTGCATTGAAAGCATAGGAAAAGAGGCAGAACGTCCACAATGATGCACTTGGCCAAAAAGGGCGTATGCGTTTTTTCCTGAATATATTCAGGAAAAAACGCATACGCCCTTTTTGGCCAACCAAGCAAGCTTGCAAAGGAAATCTGCACTACAATGAAGTCTCACTTCCCCCCGGTCAAAAGGGCCATCTGAAAAAAGTGTAAAATCCAGAAAGGCAGGACAGGCCATGGAGAACTGGGAGCCTTGTTATGCTGATGGGCGGGATGTAAACTGCCAACAGACACTCGGGAGAAGTGTATGGTGTTTCCTGAAACATCTAAAAAACAAAGCAACAGAGCCTAGGGCACTTCCACTTATGGTCCTATAGCTTAGGGAAATTAAAATCAAAAAGACACAGCCACCCCAATGTTTGGGACGCCTCTGTTTACAAGAACCTCGTTTACCGTACAAGTTCAATATCACAGAAAGTGAAAAATGGATAAAGAACTTGTGGTACTTACGTACAATGCAGTATCACTCAGCAGTGAAATCTATGTCATCAGGCCCGTAGCAGCACAATGAGTGGATTCAGGTACGATGATTCTAACTGAAATAAGTCACACAGAAAAAGAAACATCATAAGATATCAGTAATACACGGAATGTAAACTTGGCTACACAGGAACTGAATTACAGAACAGAACAGGGTCTCAAATTTAGAAAACCAACTTATGCTTGTTTAAGGGTAAAGGTGAGTTGGGGTGCTGCATAAAACCAGAGATTGAAATGAGCACAGATAAAGTTCCTTAAGCCAAATATGGAATAGACAAGAGCTACTCCTTGCTCAACGAAATGGACTCAACACCGCATATTAAACGCCTAAGAATGTACCTGACTCTTAAGTATCTTAAAACCTATGGATTGCTATGTCTCCGAAAGAGAATCAAGCATGTGTACAGGGACATAAACGCAGCAGTGATAGGATTGGAGAGGTTCGGTGAGCAAATGAAGACCCTTTGAAGTCATATTGCATGGTACCCATTCCACGGGTTTCAACTACCCAGGTTTAAGGTATTCTTCCTTCAGCTAAAACATGCATGTGGAACCTAGAGTATGATCAACCATGTGATCGGGAGACGTGTTCAAATATGTCTCAGTTTTCGTACCCTGGTACTCAGGTGCAACATTCCAGACGCTTTACTAACACTCTCCCGACTTGGAGAGTCAGTCCCTTTAACCTCCTGTTTGGCCCAGTTTGCAATTTCTGCGGAAGATGAACAGGAATAGCGAGAACCAATGAGAGACTAGCTGGAGGTGTCTGGACGGGCAAATTTAACTCTCATTTCCCACCAGGAAGAGGAAATAACCAAAGGCTCAGCGTGCCGTGCCGGAACCAGATTAGGGCCTGAAGCCATCCTGCGGTGTTGCGGCCAGCTCACAAGAAAGCGAGTTGAAGAAAGGAGCTCAGGGGCACTGTAATTCACAAACCTGCAGAGTTATAAATGACAGCTATCGTCCAAAAATATACTGAAGTAAGGCTGCCAAGAGGACTTGAAAGCGGGGCAGAATTGCAGGAAACCGATTTCAGGAGGTAGACTGGAATTGCATTGAAAGCATAGGAAAAGAGGCAGAACGTCCACAATGATGCACTTGGCCAAAAAGGGCGTATGCGTTTTTTCCTGAATATATTCAGGAAAAAACGCATACGCCCTTTTTGGCCAACCAAGCAAGCTTGCAAAGGAAATCTGCACTACAATGAAGTCTCACTTCCCCCCGGTCAAAAGGGCCATCTGAAAAAAGTGTAAAATCCAGAAAGGCAGGACAGGCCATGGAGAACTGGGAGCCTTGTTATGCTGATGGGCGGGATGTAAACTGCCAACAGACACTCGGGAGAAGTGTATGGTGTTTCCTGAAACATCTAAAAAACAAAGCAACAGAGCCTAGGGCACTTCCACTTATGGTCCTATAGCTTAGGGAAATTAAAATCAAAAAGACACAGCCACCCCAATGTTTGGGACGCCTCTGTTTACAAGAACCTCGTTTACCGTACAAGTTCAATATCACAGAAAGTGAAAAATGGATAAAGAACTTGTGGTACTTACGTACAATGCAGTATCACTCAGCAGTGAAATCTATGTCATCAGGCCCGTAGCAGCACAATGAGTGGATTCAGGTACGATGATTCTAACTGAAATAAGTCACACAGAAAAAGAAACATCATAAGATATCAGTAATACACGGAATGTAAACTTGGCTACACGGGAACTGAATTACAGAACAGAACAGGGTCTCAAATTTAGAAAACCAACTTATGCTTGTTTAAGGGTAAAGGTGAGTTGGGGTGCTGCATAAAACCAGAGATTGAAATGAGCACAGATAAAGTTCCTTAAGCCAAATATGGAATAGACAAGAGCTACTCCTTGCTCAACGAAATGGACTCAACACCGCATATTAAACGCCTAAGAATGTACCTGACTCTTAAGTATCTTAAAACCTATGGATTGCTATGTCTCCGAAAGAGAATCAAGCATGTGTACAGGGACATAAATGCAGCAGTGATAGGATTGGAGAGGTTCGGTGAGCAAATGAAGACCCTTTGAAGTCATATTGCATGGTACCCATTCCACGGGTTTCAACTACCCAGGTTTAAGGTATTCTTCCTTCAGCTAAAACATGCATGTGGAACCTAGAGTATGATCAACCATGTGATCGGGAGACGTGTTCAAATATGTCTCAGTTTTCGTACCCTGGTACTCGGGTGCAACATTCCAGACGCTTTACTAACACTCTCCCGACTTGGAGAGTCAGTCCCTTTAACCTCCTGTTTGGCCCAGTTTGCAATTTCTGCGGAAGATGAACAGGAATAGCGAGAACCAATGAGAGACTAGCTGGAGGTGTCTGGACGGGCAAATTTAACTCTCATTTCCCACCAGGAAGAGGAAATAACCAAAGGCTCAGCGTGCCGTGCCGGAACCAGATTAGGGCCTGAAGCCATCCTGCGGTGTTGCGGCCAGCTCACAAGAAAGCGAGTTGAAGAAAGGAGCTCAGGGGCACTGTAATTCACAAACCTGCAGAGTTATAAATGACAGCTATCGTCCAAAAATATACTGAAGTAAGGCTGCCAAGAGGACTTGAAAGCGGGGCAGAATTGCAAGAAACCGATTTCAGGAGGTAGACTGGAATTGCATTGAAAGCATAG
The DNA here is from genome assembly GCF_963455315.2 of Globicephala melas. Lineage (NCBI taxonomy): Eukaryota > Metazoa > Chordata > Mammalia > Artiodactyla > Delphinidae > Globicephala > Globicephala melas. The sequence continues at coordinate 157,292 of NW_027207544.1, read as the reverse complement.
GAAAAGAGGCAGAACGTCCACAATGATGCACTTGGCCAAAAAGGGCGTATGCGTTTTTTCCTGAATATATTCAGGAAAAAACGCATACGCCCTTTTTGGCCAACCAAGCAAGCTTGCAAAGGAAATCTGCACTACAATGAAGTCTCACTTCCCCCCGGTCAAAAGGGCCATCTGAAAAAAGTGTAAAATCCAGAAAGGCAGGACAGGCCATGGAGAACTGGGAGCCTTGTTATGCTGATGGGCGGGATGTAAATTGCCAACAGACACTCGGGAGAAGTGTATGGTGTTTCCTGAAACATCTAAAAAACAAAGCAACAGAGCCTAGGGCACTTCCACTTATGGTCCTATAGCTTAGGGAAATTAAAATCAAAAAGACACAGCCACCCCAATGTTTGGGACGCCTCTGTTTACAAGAACCTCGTTTACCGTACAAGTTCAATATCACAGAAAGTGAAAAATGGATAAAGAACTTGTGGTACTTACGTACAATGCAGTATCACTCAGCAGTGAAATCTATGTCATCAGGCCCGTAGCAGCACAATGAGTGGATTCAGGTACGATGATTCTAACTGAAATAAGTCACACAGAAAAAGAAACATCATAAGATATCAGTAATACACGGAATGTAAACTTGGCTACACAGGAACTGAATTACAGAACAGAACAGGGTCTCAAATTTAGAAAACCAACTTATGCTTGTTTAAGGGTAAAGGTGAGTTGGGGTGCTGCATAAAACCAGAGATTGAAATGAGCACAGATAAAGTTCCTTAAGCCAAATATGGAATAGACAAGAGCTACTCCTTGCTCAACGAAATGGACTCAACACCGCATATTAAACGCCTAAGAATGTACCTGACTCTTAAGTATCTTAAAACCGATGGATTGCTATGTCTCCGAAAGAGAATCAAGCATGTGTACAGGGACATAAACGCAGCAGTGATAGGATTGGAGAGGTTCGGTGAGCAAATGAAGACCCTTTGAAGTCATATTGCATGGTACCCATTCCACGGGTTTCAACTACCCAGGTTTAAGGTATTCTTCCTTCAGCTAAAACATGCATGTGGAACCTAGAGTATGATCAACCATGTGATCGGGAGACGTGTTCAAATATGTCTCAGTTTTCGTACCCTGGTACTCGGGTGCAACATTCCAGACGCTTTACTAACACTCTCCCGACTTGGAGAGTCAGTCCCTTTAACCTCCTGTTTGGCCCAGTTTGCAATTTCTGCGGAAGATGAACAGGAATAGCGAGAACCAATGAGAGACTAGCTGGAGGTGTCTGGACGGGCAAATTTAACTCTCATTTCCCACCAGGAAGAGGAAATAACCAAAGGCTCAGCGTGCCGTGCCGGAACCAGATTAGGGCCTGAAGCCATCCTGCGGTGTTGCGGCCAGCTCACAAGAAAGCGAGTTGAAGAAAGGAGCTCAGGGGCACTGTAATTCACAAACCTGCAGAGTTATAAATGACAGCTATCGTCCAAAAATATACTGAAGTAAGGCTGCCAAGAGGACTTGAAAGCGGGGCAGAATTGCAGGAAACCGATTTCAGGAGGTAGACTGGAATTGCATTGAAAGCATAGGAAAAGAGGCAGAACGTCCACAATGATGCACTTGGCCAAAAAGGGCGTATGCGTTTTTTCCTGAATATATTCAGGAAAAAACGCATACGCCCTTTTTGGCCAACCAAGCAAGCTTGCAAAGGAAATCTGCACTACAATGAAGTCTCACTTCCCCCCGGTCAAAAGGGCCATCTGAAAAAAGTGTAAAATCCAGAAAGGCAGGACAGGCCATGGAGAACGGGGAGCCTTGTTATGCTGATGGGCGGGATGTAAATTGCCAACAGACACTCGGGAGAAGTGTATGGTGTTTCCTGAAACATCTAAAAAACAAAGCAACAGAGCCTAGGGCACTTCCACTTATGGTCCTATAGCTTAGGGAAATTAAAATCAAAAAGACACAGCCACCCCAATGTTTGGGACGCCTCTGTTTACAAGAACCTCGTTTACCGTACAAGTTCAATATCACAGAAAGTGAAAAATGGATAAAGAACTTGTGGTACTTACGTACAATGCAGTATCACTCAGCAGTGAAATCTATGTCATCAGGCCCGTAGCAGCACAATGAGTGGATTCAGGTACGATGATTCTAACTGAAATAAGTCACACAGAAAAAGAAACATCATAAGATATCAGTAATACACGGAATGTAAACTTGGCTACACAGGAACTGAATTACAGAACAGAACAGGGTCTCAAATTTAGAAAACCAACTTATGCTTGTTTAAGGGTAAAGGTGAGTTGGGGTGCTGCATAAAACCAGAGATTGAAATGAGCACAGATAAAGTTCCTTAAGCCAAATATGGAATAGACAAGAGCTACTCCTTGCTCAACGAAATGGACTCAACACCGCATATTAAACGCCTAAGAATGTACCTGACTCTTAAGTATCTTAAAACCTATGGATTGCTATGTCTCCGAAAGAGAATCAAGCATGTGTACAGGGACATAAACGCAGCAGTGATAGGATTGGAGAGGTTCGGTGAGCAAATGAAGACCCTTTGAAGTCATATTGCATGGTACCCATTCCACGGGTTTCAACTACCCAGGTTTAAGGTATTCTTCCTTCAGCTAAAACATGCATGTGGAACCTAGAGTATGATCAACCATGTGATCGGGAGACGTGTTCAAATATGTCTCAGTTTTCGTACCCTGGTACTCGGGTGCAACATTCCAGACGCTTTACTAACACTCTCCCGACTTGGAGAGTCAGTCCCTTTAACCTCCTGTTTGGCCCAGTTTGCAATTTCTGCGGAAGATGAACAGGAATAGCGAGAACCAATGAGAGACTAGCTGGAGGTGTCTGGACGGGCAAATTTAACTCTCATTTCCCACCAGGAAGAGGAAATAACCAAAGGCTCAGCGTGCCGTGCCGGAACCAGATTAGGGCCTGAAGCCATCCTGCGGTGTTGCGGCCAGCTCACAAGAAAGCGAGTTGAAGAAAGGAGCTCAGGGGCACTGTAATTCACAAACCTGCAGAGTTATAAATGACAGCTATCGTCCAAAAATATACTGAAGTAAGGCTGCCAAGAGGACTTGAAAGCGGGGCAGAATTGCAGGAAACCGATTTCAGGAGGTAGACTGGAATTGCATTGAAAGCATAGGAAAAGAGGCAGAACGTCCACAATGATGCACTTGGCCAAAAAGGGCGTATGCGTTTTTTCCTGAATATATTCAGGAAAAAACGCATACGCCCTTTTTGGCCAACCAAGCAAGCTTGCAAAGGAAATCTGCACTACAATGAAGTCTCACTTCCCCCCGGTCAAAAGGGCCATCTGAAAAAAGTGTAAAATCCAGAAAGGCAGGACAGGCCATGGAGAACTGGGAGCCTTGTTATGCTGATGGGCGGGATGTAAACTGCCAACAGACACTCGGGAGAAGTGTATGGTGTTTCCTGAAACATCTAAAAAACAAAGCAACAGAGCCTAGGGCACTTCCACTTATGGTCCTATAGCTTAGGGAAATTAAAATCAAAAAGACACAGCCACCCCAATGTTTGGGACGCCTCTGTTTACAAGAACCTCGTTTACCGTACAAGTTCAATATCACAGAAAGTGAAAAATGGATAAAGAACTTGTGGTACTTACGTACAATGCAGTATCACTCAGCAGTGAAATCTATGTCATCAGGCCCGTAGCAGCACAATGAGTGGATTCAGGTACGATGATTCTAACTGAAATAAGTCACACAGAAAAAGAAACATCATAAGATATCAGTAATACACGGAATGTAAACTTGGCTACACAGGAACTGAATTACAGAACAGAACAGGGTCTCAAATTTAGAAAACCAACTTATGCTTGTTTAAGGGTAAAGGTGAGTTGGGGTGCTGCATAAAACCAGAGATTGAAATGAGCACAGATAAAGTTCCTTAAGCCAAATATGGAATAGACAAGAGCTACTCCTTGCTCAACGAAATGGACTCAACACCGCATATTAAACGCCTAAGAATGTACCTGACTCTTAATTATCTTAAAACCTATGGATTGCTATGTCTCCGAAAGAGAATCAAACATGTGTACAGGGACATAAACGCAGCAGTGATAGGATTGGAGAGGTTCGGTGAGCAAATGAAGACCCTTTGAAGTCATATTGCATGGTACCCATTCCACGGGTTTCAACTACCCAGGTTTAAGGTATTCTTCCTTCAGCTAAAACATGCATGTGGAACCTAGAGTATGATCAACCATGTGATCGGGAGACGTGTTCAAATATGTCTCAGTTTTCGTACCCTGGTACTCGGGTGCAACATTCCAGACGCTTTACTAACACTCTCCCGACTTGGAGAGTCAGTCCCTTTAACCTCCTGTTTGGCCCAGTTTGCAATTTCTGCGGAAGATGAACAGGAATAGCGAGAACCAATGAGAGACTAGCTGGAGGTGTCTGGACGGGCAAATTTAACTCTCATTTCCCACCAGGAAGAGGAAATAACCAAAGGCTCAGCGTGCCGTGCCGGAACCAGATTAGGGCCTGAAGCCATCCTGCGGTGTTGCGGCCAGCTCACAAGAAAGCGAGTTGAAGAAAGGAGCTCAGGGGCACTGTAATTCACAAACCTGCAGAGTTATAAATGACAGCTATCGTCCAAAAATATACTGAAGTAAGGCTGCCAAGAGGACTTGAAAGCGGGGCAGAATTGCAGGAAACCGATTTCAGGAGGTAGACTGGAATTGCATTGAAAGCATAGGAAAAGAGGCAGAACGTCCACAATGATGCACTTGGCCAAAAAGGGCGTATGCGTTTTTTCCTGAATATATTCAGGAAAAAACGCATACGCACTTTTTGGCCAACCAAGCAAGCTTGCAAAGGAAATCTGCACTACAATGAAGTCTCACTTCCCCCCGGTCAAAAGGGCCATCTGAAAAAAGTGTAAAATCCAGAAAGGCAGGACAGGCCATGGAGAACTGGGAGCCTTGTTATGCTGATGGGCGGGATGTAAATTGCCAACAGACACTCGGGAGAAGTGTATGGTGTTTCCTGAAACATCTAAAAAACAAAGCAACAGAGCCTAGGGCACTTCCACTTATGGTCCTATAGCTTAGGGAAATTAAAATCAAAAAGACACAGCCACCCCAATGTTTGGGACGCCTCTGTTTACAAGAACCTCGTTTACCGTACAAGTTCAATATCACAGAAAGTGAAAAATGGATAAAGAACTTGTGGTACTTACGTACAATGCAGTATCACTCAGCAGTGAAATCTATGTCATCAGGCCCGTAGCAGCACAATGAGTGGATTCAGGTACGATGATTCTAACTGAAATAAGTCACACAGAAAAAGAAACATCATAAGATATCAGTAATACACGGAATGTAAACTTGGCTACACAGGAACTGAATTACAGAACAGAACAGGGTCTCAAATTTAGAAAACCAACTTATGCTTGTTTAGGGGTAAAGGTGAGTTGGGGTGCTGCATAAAACCAGAGATTGAAATGAGCACAGATAAAGTTCCTTAAGCCAAATATGGAATAGACAAGAGCTACTCCTTGCTCAACGAAATGGACTCAACACCGCATATTAAACGCCTAAGAATGTACCTGACTCTTAAGTATCTTAAAACCTATGGATTGCTATGTCTCCGAAAGAGAATCAAGCATGTGTACAGGGACATAAACGCAGCAGTGATAGGATTGGAGAGGTTCGGTGAGCAAATGAAGACCCTTTGAAGTCATATTGCATGGTACCCATTCCACGGGTTTCAACTACCCAGGTTTAAGGTATTCTTCCTTCAGCTAAAACATGCATGTGGAACCTAGAGTATGATCAACCATGTGATCGGGAGACGTGTTCAAATATGTCTCAGTTTTCGTACCCTGGTACTCGGGTGCAACATTCCAGACGCTTTACTAACACTCTCCCGACTTGGAGAGTCAGTCCCTTTAACCTCCTGTTTGGCCCAGTTTGCAATTTCTGCGGAAGATGAACAGGAATAGCGAGAACCAATGAGAGACTAGCTGGAGGTGTCTGGACGGGCAAATTTAACTCTCATTTCCCACCAGGAAGAGGAAATAACCAAAGGCTCAGCGTGCCGTGCCGGAACCAGATTAGGGCCTGAAGCCATCCTGCGGTGTTGCGGCCAGCTCACAAGAAAGCGAGTTGAAGAAAGGAGCTCAGGGGCACTGTAATTCACAAACCTGCAGAGTTATAAATGACAGCTATCGTCCAAAAATATACTGAAGTAAGGCTGCCAAGAGGACTTGAAAGCGGGGCAGAATTGCAGGAAACCGATTTCAGGAGGTAGACTGGAATTGCATTGAAAGCATAGGAAAAGAGGCAGAACGTCCACAATGATGCACTTGGCCAAAAAGGGCGTATGCGTTTTTTCCTGAATATATTCAGGAAAAAACGCATACGCCCTTTTTGGCCAACCAAGCAAGCTTGCAAAGGAAATCTGCACTACAATGAAGTCTCACTTCCCCCCGGTCAAAAGGGCCATCTGAAAAAAGTGTAAAATCCAGAAAGGCAGGACAGGCCATGGAGAACTGGGAGCCTTGTTATGCTGATGGGCGGGATGTAAACTGCCAACAGACACTCGGGAGAAGTGTATGGTGTTTCCTGAAACATCTAAAAAACAAAGCAACAGAGCCTAGGGCACTTCCACTTATGGTCCTATAGCTTAGGGAAATTAAAATCAAAAAGACACAGCCACCCCAATGTTTGGGACGCCTCTGTTTACAAGAACCTCGTTTACCGTACAAGTTCAATATCACAGAAAGTGAAAAATGGATAAAGAACTTGTGGTACTTACGTACAATGCAGTATCACTCAGCAGTGAAATCTATGTCATCAGGCCCGTAGCAGCACAATGAGTGGATTCAGGTACGATGATTCTAACTGAAATAAGTCACACAGAAAAAGAAACATCATAAGATATCAGTAATACACGGAATGTAAACTTGGCTACACAGGAACTGAATTACAGAACAGAACAGGGTCTCAAATTTAGAAAACCAACTTATGCTTGTTTAAGGGTAAAGGTGAGTTGGGGTGCTGCATAAAACCAGAGATTGAAATGAGCACAGATAAAGTTCCTTAAGCCAAATATGGAATAGACAAGAGCTACTCCTTGCTCAACGAAATGGACTCAACACCGCATATTAAACGCCTAAGAATGTACCTGACTCTTAAGTATCTTAAAACCTATGGATTGCTATGTCTCCGAAAGAGAATCAAGCATGTGTACAGGGACATAAACGCAGCAGTGATAGGATTGGAGAGGTTCGGTGAGCAAATGAAGACCCTTTGAAGTCATATTGCATGGTACCCATTCCACGGGTTTCAACTACCCAGGTTTAAGGTATTCTTCCTTCAGCTAAAACATGCATGTGGAACCTAGAGTATGATCAACCATGTGATCGGGAGACGTGTTCAAATATGTCTCAGTTTTCGTACCCTGGTACTCGGGTGCAACATTCCAGACGCTTTACTAACACTCTCCCGACTTGGAGAGTCAGTCCCTTTAACCTCCTGTTTGGCCCAGTTTGCAATTTCTGCGGAAGATGAACAGGAATAGCGAGAACCAATGAGAGACTAGCTGGAGGTGTCTGGACGGGCAAATTTAACTCTCATTTCCCACCAGGAAGAGGAAATAACCAAAGGCTCAGCGTGCCGTGCCGGAACCAGATTAGGGCCTGAAGCCATCCTGCGGTGTTGCGGCCAGCTCACAAGAAAACGAGTTGAAGAAAGGAGCTCAGGGGCACTGTAATTCACAAACCTGCAGAGTTATAAATGACAACTATCGTCCAAAAATATACTGAAGTAAGGCTGCCAAGAGGACTTGAAAGCGGGGCAGAATTGCAGGAAACTGATTTCAGGAGGTAGACTGGAATTGCATTGAAAGCATAGGAAAAGAGGCAGAACGTCCACAATGATGCACTTGGCCAAAAAGGGCGTATGCGTTTTTTCCTGAATATATTCAGGAAAAAACGCATACGCCCTTTTTGGCCAACCAAGCAAGCTTGCAAAGGAAATCTGCACTACAATGAAGTCTCACTTCCCCCCGGTCAAAAGGGCCATCTGAAAAAAGTGTAAAATCCAGAAAGGCAGGACAGGCCATGGAGAACTGGGAGCCTTGTTATGCTGATGGGCGGGATGTAAATTGCCAACAGACACTCGGGAGAAGTGTATGGTGTTTCCTGAAACATCTAAAAAACAAAGCAACAGAGCCTAGGGCACTTCCACTTATGGTCCTATAGCTTAGGGAAACTAAAATCAAAAAGACACAGCCACCCCAATGTTTGGGACGCCTCTGTTTACAAGAACCTCGTTTTCCGTACAAGTTCAATATCACAGAAAGTGAAAAATGGATAAAGAACTTGTGGTACTTACGTACAATGCAGTATCACTCAGCAGTGAAATCTATGTCATCAGGCCCGTAGCAGCACAATGAGTGGATTCAGGTACGATGATTCTAACTGAAATAAGTCACACAGAAAAAGAAACATCATAAGATATCAGTAATACACGGAATGTAAACTTGGCTACACAGGAACTGAATTACAGAACAGAACAGGGTCTCAAATTTAGAAAACCAACTTATGCTTGTTTAAGGGTAAAGGTGAGTTGGGGTGCTGCATAAAACCAGAGATTGAAATGAGCACAGATAAAGTTCCTTAAGCCAAATATGGAATAGACAAGAGCTACTCCTTGCTCAACGAAATGGACTCAACACCGCATATTAAACGCCTAAGAATGTACCTGACTCTTAAGTATCTTAAAACCTATGGATTGCTATGTCTCCGAAAGAGAATCAAGCATGTGTACAGGGACATAAACGCAGCAGTGATAGGATTGGAGAGGTTCGGTGAGCAAATGAAGACCCTTTGAAGTCATATTGCATGGTACCCATTCCACGGGTTTCAACTACCCAGGTTTAAGGTATTCTTCCTTCAGCTAAAACATGCATGTGGAACCTAGAGTATGATCAACCATGTGATCGGGAGACGTGTTCAAATATGTCTCAGTTTTCGTACCCTGGTACTCGGGTGCAACATTCCAGACGCTTTACTAACACTCTCCCGACTTGGAGAGTCAGTCCCTTTAACCTCCTGTTTGGCCCAGTTTGCAATTTCTGCGGAAGATGAACAGGAATAGCGAGAACCAATGAGAGACTAGCTGGAGGTGTCTGGACGGGCAAATTTAACTCTCATTTCCCACCAGGAAGAGGAAATAACCAAAGGCTCAGCGTGCCGTGCCGGAACCAGATTAGGGCCTGAAGCCATCCTGCGGTGTTGCGGCCAGCTCACAAGAAAGCGAGTTGAAGAAAGGAGCTCAGGGGCACTGTAATTCACAAACCTGCAGAGTTATAAATGACAGCTATCGTCCAAAAATATACTGAAGTAAGGCTGCCAAGAGGACTTGAAAGCGGGGCAGAATTGCAGGAAACCGATTTCAGGACGTAGACTGGAATTGCATTGAAAGCATAGGAAAAGAGGCAGAACGTCCACAATGATGCACTTGGCCAAAAAGGGCGTATGCGTTTTTTCCTGAATATATTCAGGAAAAAACGCATACGCCCTTTTTGGCCAACCAAGCAAGCTTGCAAAGGAAATCTGCACTACAATGAAGTCTCACTTCCCCCCGGTCAAAAGGGCCATCTGAAAAAAGTGTAAAATCCAGAAAGGCAGGACAGGCCATGGAGAACTGGGAGCCTTGTTATGCTGATGGGCGGGATGTAAACTGCCAACAGACACTCGGGAGAAGTGTATGGTGTTTCCTGAAACATCTAAAAAACAAAGCAACAGAGCCTAGGGCACTTCCACTTATGGTCCTATAGCTTAGGGAAATTAAAATCAAAAAGACACAGCCACCCCAATGTTTGGGACGCCTCTGTTTACAAGAACCTCGTTTACCGTACAAGTTCAATATCACAGAAAGTGAAAAATGGATAAAGAACTTGTGGTACTTACGTACAATGCAGTATCACTCAGCAGTGAAATCTATGTCATCAGGCCCGTAGCAGCACAATGAGTGGATTCAGGTACGATGATTCTAACTGAAATAAGTCACACAGAAAAAGAAACATCATAAGATATCAGTAATACACGGAATGTAAACTTGGCTACACAGGAACTGAATTACAGAACAGAACAGGGTCTCAAATTTAGAAAACCAACTTATGCTTGTTTAAGGGTAAAGGTGAGTTGGGGTGCTGCATAAAACCAGAGATTGAAATGAGCACAGATAAAGTTCCTTAAGCCAAATATGGAATAGACAAGAGCTACTCCTTGCTCAACGAAATGGACTCAACACCGCATATTAAACGCCTAAGAATGTACCTGACTCTTAAGTATCTTAAAACCGATGGATTGCTATGTCTCCGAAAGAGAATCAAGCATGTGTACAGGGACATAAACGCAGCAGTGATAGGATTGGAGAGGTTCGGTGAGCAAATGAAGACCCTTTGAAGTCATATTGCATGGTACCCATTCCACGGGTTTCAACTACCCAGGTTTAAGGTATTCTTCCTTCAGCTAAAACATGCATGTGGAACCTAGAGTATGATCAACCATGTGATCGGGAGACGTGTTCAAATATGTCTCAGTTTTCGTACCCTGGTACTCGGGTGCAACATTCCAGACGCTTTACTAACACTCTCCCGACTTGGAGAGTCAGTCCCTTTAACCTCCTGTTTGGCCCAGTTTGCAATTTCTGCGGAAGATGAACAGGAATAGCGAGAACCAATGAGAGACTAGCTGGAGGTGTCTGGACGGGCAAATTTAACTCTCATTTCCCACCAGGAAGAGGAAATAACCAAAGGCTCAGCGTGCCGTGCCGGAACCAGATTAGGGCCTGAAGCCATCCTGCGGTGTTGCGGCCAGCTCACAAGAAAGCGAGTTGAAGAAAGGAGCTCAGGGGCACTGTAATTCACAAACCTGCAGAGTTATAAATGACAGCTATCGTCCAAAAATATACTGAAGTAAGGCTGCCAAGAGGACTTGAAAGCGGGGCAGAATTGCAGGAAACCGATTTCAGGACGTAGACTGGAATTGCATTGAAAGCATAGGAAAAGAGGCAGAACGTCCACAATGATGCACTTGGCCAAAAAGGGCGTATGCGTTTTTTCCTGAATATATTCAGGAAAAAACGCATACGCCCTTTTTGGCCAACCAAGCAAGCTTGCAAAGGAAATCTGCACTACAATGAAGTCTCACTTCCCCCCGGTCAAAAGGGCCATCTGAAAAAAGTGTAAAATCCAGAAAGGCAGGACAGGCCATGGAGAACTGGGAGCCTTGTTATGCTGATGGGCGGGATGTAAACTGCCAACAGACACTCGGGAGAAGTGTATGGTGTTTCCTGAAACATCTAAAAAACAAAGCAACAGAGCCTAGGGCACTTCCACTTATGGTCCTATAGCTTAGGGAAATTAAAATCAAAAAGACACAGCCACCCCAATGTTTGGGACGCCTCTGTTTACAAGAACCTCGTTTACCGTACAAGTTCAATATCACAGAAAGTGAAAAATGGATAAAGAACTTGTGGTACTTACGTACAATGCAGTATCACTCAGCAGTGAAATCTATGTCATCAGGCCCGTAGCAGCACAATGAGTGGATTCAGGTACGATGATTCTAACTGAAATAAGTCACACAGAAAAAGAAACATCATAAGATATCAGTAATACACGGAATGTAAACTTGGCTACACAGGAACTGAATTACAGAACAGAACAGGGTCTCAAATTTAGAAAACCAACTTATGCTTGTTTAAGGGTAAAGGTGAGTTGGGGTGCTGCATAAAACCAGAGATTGAAATGAGCACAGATAAAGTTCCTTAAGCCAAATATGGAATAGACAAGAGCTACTCCTTGCTCAACGAAATGGACTCAACACCGCATATTAAACGCCTAAGAATGTACCTGACTCTTAAGTATCTTAAAACCGATGGATTGCTATGTCTCCGAAAGAGAATCAAGCATGTGTACAGGGACATAAACGCAGCAGTGATAGGATTGGAGAGGTTCGGTGAGCAAATGAAGACCCTTTGAAGTCATATTGCATGGTACCCATTCCACGGGTTTCAACTACCCAGGTTTAAGGTATTCTTCCTTCAGCTAAAACATGCATGTGGAACCTAGAGTATGATCAACCATGTGATCGGGAGACGTGTTCAAATATGTCTCAGTTTTCGTACCCTGGTACTCGGGTGCAACATTCCAGACGCTTTACTAACACTCTCCCGACTTGGAGAGTCAGTCCCTTTAACCTCCTGTTTGGCCCAGTTTGCAATTTCTGCGGAAGATGAACAGGAATAGCGAGAACCAATGAGAGACTAGCTGGAGGTGTCTGGACGGGCAAATTTAACTCTCATTTCCCACCAGGAAGAGGAAATAACCAAAGGCTCAGCGTGCCGTGCCGGAACCAGATTAGGGCCTGAAGCCATCCTGCGGTGTTGCGGCCAGCTCACAAGAAAGCGAGTTGAAGAAAGGAGCTCAGGGGCACTGTAATTCACAAACCTGCAGAGTTATAAATGACAGCTATCGTCCAAAAATATACTGAAGTAAGGCTGCCAAGAGGACTTGAAAGCGGGGCAGAATTGCAGGAAACCGATTTCAGGAGGTAGACTGGAATTGCATTGAAAGCATAGGAAAAGAGGCAGAACGTCCACAATGATGCACTTGGCCAAAAAGGGCGTATGCGTTTTTTCCTGAATATATTCAGGAAAAAACGCATACGCCCTTTTTGGCCAACCAAGCAAGCTTGCAAAGGAAATCTGCACTACAATGAAGTCTCACTTCCCCCCGGTCAAAAGGGCCATCTGAAAAAAGTGTAAAATCCAGAAAGGCAGGACAGGCCATGGAGAACTGGGAGCCTTGTTATGCTGATGGGCGGGATGTAAATTGCCAACAGACACTCGGGAGAAGTGTATGGTGTTTCCTGAAACATCTAAAAAACAAAGCAACAGAGCCTAGGGCACTTCCACTTATGGTCCTATAGCTTAGGGAAATTAAAATCAAAAAGACACAGCCACCCCAATGTTTGGGACGCCTCTGTTTACAAGAACCTCGTTTACCGTACAAGTTCAATATCACAGAAAGTGAAAAATGGATAAAGAACTTGTGGTACTTACGTACAATGCAGTATCACTCAGCAGTGAAATCTATGTCATCAGGCCCGTAGCAGCAGAATGAGTGGATTCAGGTACGATGATTCTAACTGAAATAAGTCACACAGAAAAAGAAACATCATAAGATATCAGTAATACACGGAATGTAAACTTGGCTACACGGGAACTGAATTACAGAACAGAACAGGGTCTCAAATTTAGAAAACCAACTTATGCTTGTTTAAGGGTAAAGGTGAGTTGGGGTGCTGCATAAAACCAGAGATTGAAATGAGCACAGATAAAGTTCCTTAAGCCAAATATGGAATAGACAAGAGCTACTCCTTGCTCAACGAAATGGACTCAACACCGCATATTAAACGCCTAAGAATGTACCTGACTCTTAAGTATCTTAAAACCTATGGATTGCTATGTCTCCGAAAGAGAATCAAGCATGTGTACAGGGACATAAACGCAGCAGTGATAGGATTGGAGAGGTTCGGTGAGCAAATGAAGACCCTTTGAAGTCATATTGCATGGTACCCATTCCACGGGTTTCAACTACCCAGGTTTAAGGTATTCTTCCTTCAGCTAAAACATGCATGTGGAACCTAGAGTATGATCAACCATGTGATCGGGAGACGTGTTCAAATATGTCTCAGTTTTCGTACCCTGGTACTCGGGTGCAACATTCCAGACGCTTTACTAACACTCTCCCGACTTGGAGAGTCAGTCCCTTTAACCTCCTGTTTGGCCCAGTTTGCAATTTCTGCGGAAGATGAACAGGAATAGCGAGAACCAATGAGAGACTAGCTGGAGGTGTCTGGACGGGCAAATTTAACTCTCATTTCCCACCAGGAAGAGGAAATAACCAAAGGCTCAGCGTGCCGTGCCGGAACCAGATTAGGGCCTGAAGCCATCCTGCGGTGTTGCGGCCAGCTCACAAGAAAGCGAGTTGAAGAAAGGAGCTCAGGGGCACTGTAATTCACAAACCTGCAGAGTTATAAATGACAGCTATCGTCCAAAAATATACTGAAGTAAGGCTGCCAAGAGGACTTGAAAGCGGGGCAGAATTGCAGGAAACCGATTTCAGGAGGTAGACTGGAATTGCATTGAAAGCATAGGAAAAGAGGCAGAACGTCCACAATGATGCACTTGGCCAAAAAGGGCGTATGCGTTTTTTCCTGAATATATTCAGGAAAAAACGCATACGCCCTTTTTGGCCAACCAAGCAAGCTTGCAAAGGAAATCTGCACTACAATGAAGTCTCACTTCCCCCCGGTCAAAAGGGCCATCTGAAAAAAGTGTAAAATCCAGAAAGGCAGGACAGGCCATGGAGAACTGGGAGCCTTGTTATGCTGATGGGCGGGATGTAAACTGCCAACAGACACTCGGGAGAAGTGTATGGTGTTTCCTGAAACATCTAAAAAACAAAGCAACAGAGCCTAGGGCACTTCCACTTATGGTCCTATAGCTTAGGGAAATTAAAATCAAAAAGACACAGCCACCCCAATGTTTGGGACGCCTCTGTTTACAAGAACCTCGTTTACCGTACAAGTTCAATATCACAGAAAGTGAAAAATGGATAAAGAACTTGTGGTACTTACGTACAATGCAGTATCACTCAGCAGTGAAATCTATGTCATCAGGCCCGTAGCAGCACAATGAGTGGATTCAGGTACGATGATTCTAACTGAAATAAGTCACACAGAAAAAGAAACATCATAAGATATCAGTAATACACGGAATGTAAACTTGGCTACACAGGAACTGAATTACAGAACAGAACAGGGTCTCAAATTTAGAAAACCAACTTATGCTTGTTTAAGGGTAAAGGTGAGTTGGGGTGCTGCATAAAACCAGAGATTGAAATGAGCACAGATAAAGTTCCTTAAGCCAAATATGGAATAGACAAGAGCTACTCCTTGCTCAACGAAATGGACTCAACACCGCATATTAAACGCCTAAGAATGTACCTGACTCTTAAGTATCTTAAAACCGATGGATTGCTATGTCTCCGAAAGAGAATCAAGCATGTGTACAGGGACATAAACGCAGCAGTGATAGGATTGGAGAGGTTCGGTGAGCAAATGAAGACCCTTTGAAGTCATATTGCATGGTACCCATTCCACGGGTTTCAACTACCCAGGTTTAAGGTATTCTTCCTTCAGCTAAAACATGCATGTGGAACCTAGAGTATGATCAACCATGTGATCGGGAGACGTGTTCAAATATGTCTCAGTTTTCGTACCCTGGTACTCAGGTGCAACATTCCAGACGCTTTACTAACACTCTCCCGACTTGGAGAGTCAGTCCCTTTAACCTCCTGTTTGGCCCAGTTTGCAATTTCTGCGGAAGATGAACAGGAATAGCGAGAACCAATGAGAGACTAGCTGGAGGTGTCTGGACGGGCAAATTTAACTCTCATTTCCCACCAGGAAGAGGAAATAACCAAAGGCTCAGCGTGCCGTGCCGGAACCAGATTAGGGCCTGAAGCCATCCTGCGGTGTTGCGGCCAGCTCACAAGAAAGCGAGTTGAAGAAAGGAGCTCAGGGGCACTGTAATTCACAAACCTGCAGAGTTATAAATGACAGCTATCGTCCAAAAATATACTGAAGTAAGGCTGCCAAGAGGACTTGAAAGCGGGGCAGAATTGCAGGAAACCGATTTCAGGAGGTAGACTGGAATTGCATTGAAAGCATAGGAAAAGAGGCAGAACGTCCACAATGATGCACTTGGCCAAAAAGGGCGTATGCGTTTTTTCCTGAATATATTCAGGAAAAAACGCATACGCCCTTTTTGGCCAACCAAGCAAGCTTGCAAAGGAAATCTGCACTACAATGAAGTCTCACTTCCCCCCGGTCAAAAGGGCCATCTGAAAAAAGTGTAAAATCCAGAAAGGCAGGACAGGCCATGGAGAACTGGGAGCCTTGTTATGCTGATGGGCGGGATGTAAACTGCCAACAGACACTCGGGAGAAGTGTATGGTGTTTCCTGAAACATCTAAAAAACAAAGCAACAGAGCCTAGGGCACTTCCACTTATGGTCCTATAGCTTAGGGAAATTAAAATCAAAAAGACACAGCCACCCCAATGTTTGGGACGCCTCTGTTTACAAGAACCTCGTTTACCGTACAAGTTCAATATCACAGAAAGTGAAAAATGGATAAAGAACTTGTGGTACTTACGTACAATGCAGTATCACTCAGCAGTGAAATCTATGTCATCAGGCCCGTAGCAGCACAATGAGTGGATTCAGGTACGATGATTCTAACTGAAATAAGTCACACAGAAAAAGAAACATCATAAGATATCAGTAATACACGGAATGTAAACTTGGCTACACGGGAACTGAATTACAGAACAGAACAGGGTCTCAAATTTAGAAAACCAACTTATGCTTGTTTAAGGGTAAAGGTGAGTTGGGGTGCTGCATAAAACCAGAGATTGAAATGAGCACAGATAAAGTTCCTTAAGCCAAATATGGAATAGACAAGAGCTACTCCTTGCTCAACGAAATGGACTCAACACCGCATATTAAACGCCTAAGAATGTACCTGACTCTTAAGTATCTTAAAACCTATGGATTGCTATGTCTCCGAAAGAGAATCAAGCATGTGTACAGGGACATAAATGCAGCAGTGATAGGATTGGAGAGGTTCGGTGAGCAAATGAAGACCCTTTGAAGTCATATTGCATGGTACCCATTCCACGGGTTTCAACTACCCAGGTTTAAGGTATTCTTCCTTCAGCTAAAACATGCATGTGGAACCTAGAGTATGATCAACCATGTGATCGGGAGACGTGTTCAAATATGTCTCAGTTTTCGTACCCTGGTACTCGGGTGCAACATTCCAGACGCTTTACTAACACTCTCCCGACTTGGAGAGTCAGTCCCTTTAACCTCCTGTTTGGCCCAGTTTGCAATTTCTGCGGAAGATGAACAGGAATAGCGAGAACCAATGAGAGACTAGCTGGAGGTGTCTGGACGGGCAAATTTAACTCTCATTTCCCACCAGGAAGAGGAAATAACCAAAGGCTCAGCGTGCCGTGCCGGAACCAGATTAGGGCCTGAAGCCATCCTGCGGTGTTGCGGCCAGCTCACAAGAAAGCGAGTTGAAGAAAGGAGCTCAGGGGCACTGTAATTCACAAACCTGCAGAGTTATAAATGACAGCTATCGTCCAAAAATATACTGAAGTAAGGCTGCCAAGAGGACTTGAAAGCGGGGCAGAATTGCAGGAAACCGATTTCAGGAGGTAGACTGGAATTGCATTGAAAGCATAGGAAAAGAGGCAGAACGTCCACAATGATGCACTTGGCCAAAAGGGTGTATGCGTTTTTTCCTGAATATATTCAGGAAAAAACACATACGCCCTTTTTGGCCAACCAAGCAAGCTTGCAAAGGAAATCTGCACTACAATGAAGTCTCACTTCCCCCCGGTCAAAAGGGCCATCTGAAAAAAGTGTAAAATCCAGAAAGGCAGGACAGGCCATGGAGAACTGGGAGCCTTGTTATGCTGATGGGCGGGATGTAAACTGCCAACAGACACTCGGGAGAAGTGTATGGTGTTTCCTGAAACATCTAAAAAACAAAGCAACAGAGCCTAGGGCACTTCCACTTATGGTCCAAAAGCTTAGGTAAATTAAAATCAAAAAGACACAGCCACCCCAATGTTTGGGACGCCTCTGTTTACAAGAACCTCGTTTACCGTACAAGTTCAATATCACAGAAAGTGAAAAATGGATAAAGAACTTGTGGTACTTACGTACAATGCAGTATCACTCAGCAGTGAAATCTATGTCATCAGGCCCGTAGCAGCACAATGAGTGGATTCAGGTACGATGATTCTAACTGAAATAAGTCACACAGAAAAAGAAACATCATAAGATATCAGTAATACACGGAATGTAAACTTGGCTACACAGGAACTGAATTACAGAACAGAACAGGGTCTCAAATTTAGAAAACCAACTTATGCTTGTTTAAGGGTAAAGGTGAGTTGGGGTGCTGCATAAAACCAGAGATTGAAATGAGCACAGATAAAGTTCCTTAAGCCAAATATGGAATAGACAAGAGCTACTCCTTGCTCAACGAAATGGACTCAACACCGCATATTAAACGCCTAAGAATGTACCTGACTCTTAAGTATCTTAAAACCGATGGATTGCTATGTCTCCGAAAGAGAATCAAGCATGTGTACAGGGACATAAACGCAGCAGTGATAGGATTGGAGAGGTTCGGTGAGCAAATGAAGACCCTTTGAAGTCATATTGCATGGTACCCATTCCACGGGTTTCAACTACCCAGGTTTAAGGTATTCTTCCTTCAGCTAAAACATGCATGTGGAACCTAGAGTATGATCAACCATGTGATCGGGAGACGTGTTCAAATATGTCTCAGTTTTCGTACCCTGGTACTCGGGTGCAACATTCCAGACGCTTTACTAACACTCTCCCGACTTGGAGAGTCAGTCCCTTTAACCTCCTGTTTGGCCCAGTTTGCAATTTCTGCGGAAGATGAACAGGAATAGCGAGAACCAATGAGAGACTAGCTGGAGGTGTCTGGACGGGCAAATTTAACTCTCATTTCCCACCAGGAAGAGGAAATAACCAAAGGCTCAGCGTGCCGTGCCGGAACCAGATTAGGGCCTGAAGCCATCCTGCGGTGTTGCGGCCAGCTCACAAGAAAACGAGTTGAAGAAAGGAGCTCAGGGGCACTGTAATTCACAAACCTGCAGAGTTATAAATGACAACTATCGTCCAAAAATATACTGAAGTAAGGCTGTCAAGAGGACTTGAAAGCGGGGCAGAATTGCAGGAAACCGATTTCAGGCGGTAGACTGGAATTGCATTGAAAGCATAGGAAAAGAGGCAGAACGTCCACAATGATGCACTTGGCCAAAAAGGGCGTATGCGTTTTTTCCTGAATATATTCAGGAAAAAACGCATACGCCCTTTTTGGCCAACCAAGCAAGCTTGCAAAGGAAATCTGCACTACAATGAAGTCTCACTTCCCCCCCCCGCCCGGTCAAAAGGGCCATCTGAAAAAAGTGTAAAATCCAGAAAGGCAGGACAGGCCATGGAGAACTGGGAGCCTTGTTATGCTGATGGGCGGGATGTAAATTGCCAACAGACACTCGGGAGAAGTGTATGGTGTTTCCTGAAACATCTAAAAAACAAAGCAACAGAGCCTAGGGCACTTCCACTTATGGTCCTATAGCTTAGGGAAATTAAAATCAAAAAGACACAGCCACCCCAATGTTTGGGACGCCTCTGTTTACAAGAACCTCGTTTACCGTACAAGTTCAATATCACAGAAAGTGAAAAATGGATAAAGAACTTGTGGTACTTACGTACAATGCAGTATCACTCAGCAGTGAAATCTATGTCATCAGGCCCGTAGCAGCACAATGAGTGGATTCAGGTACGATGATTCTAACTGAAATAAGTCACACAGAAAAAGAAACATCATAAGATATCAGTAATACACGGAATGTAAACTTGGCTACACAGGAACTGAATTACAGAACAGAACAGGGTCTCAAATTTAGAAAACCAACTTATGCTTGTTTAAGGGTAAAGGTGAGTTGGGGTGCTGCATAAAACCAGAGATTGAAATGAGCACAGATAAAGTTCCTTAAGCCAAATATGGAATAGACAAGAGCTACTCCTTGCTCAACGAAATGGACTCAACACCGCATATTAAACGCCTAAGAATGTACCTGACTCTTAAGTATCTTAAAACCTATGGATTGCTATGTCTCCGAAAGAGAATCAAGCATGTGTACAGGGACATAAATGCAGCAGTGATAGGATTGGAGAGGTTCGGTGAGCAAATGAAGACCCTTTGAAGTCATATTGCATGGTACCCATTCCACGGGTTTCAACTACCCAGGTTTAAGGTATTCTTCCTTCAGCTAAAACATGCATGTGGAACCTAGAGTATGATCAACCATGTGATCGGGAGACGTGTTCAAATATGTCTCAGTTTTCGTACCCTGGTACTCGGGTGCAACATTCCAGACGCTTTACTAACACTCTCCCGACTTGGAGAGTCAGTCCCTTTAACCTCCTGTTTGGCCCAGTTTGCAATTTCTGCGGAAGATGAACAGGAATAGCGAGAACCAATGAGAGACTAGCTGGAGGTGTCTGGACGGGCAAATTTAACTCTCATTTCCCACCAGGAAGAGGAAATAACCAAAGGCTCAGCGTGCCGTGCCGGAACCAGATTAGGGCCTGAAGCCATCCTGCGGTGTTGCGGCCAGCTCACAAGAAAGCGAGTTGAAGAAAGGAGCTCAGGGGCACTGTAATTCACAAACCTGCAGAGTTATAAATGACAGCTATCGTCCAAAAATATACTGAAGTAAGGCTGCCAAGAGGACTTGAAAGCGGGGCAGAATTGCAGGAAACCGATTTCAGGAGGTAGACTGGAATTGCATTGAAAGCATAGGAAAAGAGGCAGAACGTCCACAATGATGCACTTGGCCAAAAGGGTGTATGCGTTTTTTCCTGAATATATTCAGGAAAAAACGCATACGCCCTTTTTGGCCAACCAAGCAAGCTTGCAAAGGAAATCTGCACTACAATGAAGTCTCACTTCCCCCCGGTCAAAAGGGCCATCTGAAAAAAGTGTAAAATCCAGAAAGGCAGGACAGGCCATGGAGAACTGGGAGCCTTGTTATGCTGATGGGCGGGATGTAAACTGCCAACAGACACTCGGGAGAAGTGTATGGTGTTTCCTGAAACATCTAAAAAACAAAGCAACAGAGCCTAGGGCACTTCCACTTATGGTCCAAAAGCTTAGGTAAATTAAAATCAAAAAGACACAGCCACCCCAATGTTTGGGACGCCTCTGTTTACAAGAACCTCGTTTACCGTACAAGTTCAATATCACAGAAAGTGAAAAATGGATAAAGAACTTGTGGTACTTACGTACAATGCAGTATCACTCAGCAGTGAAATCTATGTCATCAGGCCCGTAGCAGCACAATGAGTGGATTCAGGTACGATGATTCTAACTGAAATAAGTCACACAGAAAAAGAAACATCATAAGATATCAGTAATACACGGAATGTAAACTTGGCTACACGGGAACTGAATTACAGAACAGAACAGGGTCTCAAATTTAGAAAACCAACTTATGCTTGTTTAAGGGTAAAGGTGAGTTGGGGTGCTGCATAAAACCAGAGATTGAAATGAGCACAGATAAAGTTCCTTAAGCCAAATATGGAATAGACAAGAGCTACTCCTTGCTCAACGAAATGGACTCAACACCGCATATTAAACGCCTAAGAATGTACCTGACTCTTAAGTATCTTAAAACCGATGGATTGCTATGTCTCCGAAAGAGAATCAAGCATGTGTACAGGGACATAAACGCAGCAGTGATAGGATTGGAGAGGTTCGGTGAGCAAATGAAGACCCTTTGAAGTCATATTGCATGGTACCCATTCCACGGGTTTCAACTACCCAGGTTTAAGGTATTCTTCCTTCAGCTAAAACATGCATGTGGAACCTAGAGTATGATCAACCATGTGATCGGGAGACGTGTTCAAATATGTCTCAGTTTTCGTACCCTGGTACTCGGGTGCAACATTCCAGACGCTTTACTAACACTCTCCCGACTTGGAGAGTCAGTCCCTTTAACCTCCTGTTTGGCCCAGTTTGCAATTTCTGCGGAAGATGAACAGGAATAGCGAGAACCAATGAGAGACTAGCTGGAGGTGTCTGGACGGGCAAATTTAACTCTCATTTCCCACCAGGAAGAGGAAATAACCAAAGGCTCAGCGTGCCGTGCCGGAACCAGATTAGGGCCTGAAGCCATCCTGCGGTGTTGCGGCCAGCTCACAAGAAAGCGAGTTGAAGAAAGGAGCTCAGGGGCACTGTAATTCACAAACCTGCAGAGTTATAAATGACAGCTATCGTCCAAAAATATACTGAAGTAAGGCTGCCAAGAGGACTTGAAAGCGGGGCAGAATTGCAGGAAACCGATTTCAGGAGGTAGACTGGAATTGCATTGAAAGCATAGGAAAAGAGGCAGAACGTCCACAATGATGCACTTGGCCAAAAAGGGCGTATGCGTTTTTTCCTGAATATATTCAGGAAAAAACGCATACGCCCTTTTTGGCCAACCAAGCAAGCTTGCAAAGGAAATCTGCACTACAATGAAGTCTCACTTCCCCCCGGTCAAAAGGGCCATCTGAAAAAAGTGTAAAATCCAGAAAGGCAGGACAGGCCATGGAGAACTGGGAGCCTTGTTATGCTGATGGGCGGGATGTAAACTGCCAACAGACACTCGGGAGAAGTGTATGGTGTTTCCTGAAACATCTAAAAAACAAAGCAACAGAGCCTAGGGCACTTCCACTTATGGTCCTATAGCTTAGGGAAATTAAAATCAAAAAGACACAGCCACCCCAATGTTTGGGACGCCTCTGTTTACAAGAACCTCGTTTACCGTACAAGTTCAATATCACAGAAAGTGAAAAATGGATAAAGAACTTGTGGTACTTACGTACAATGCAGTATCACTCAGCAGTGAAATCTATGTCATCAGGCCCGTAGCAGCACAATGAGTGGATTCAGGTACGATGATTCTAACTGAAATAAGTCACACAGAAAAAGAAACATCATAAGATATCAGTAATACACGGAATGTAAACTTGGCTACACAGGAACTGAATTACAGAACAGAACAGGGTCTCAAATTTAGAAAACCAACTTATGCTTGTTTAAGGGTAAAGGTGAGTTGGGGTGCTGCATAAAACCAGAGATTGAAATGAGCACAGATAAAGTTCCTTAAGCCAAATATGGAATAGACAAGAGCTACTCCTTGCTCAACGAAATGGACTCAACACCGCATATTAAACGCCTAAGAATGTACCTGACTCTTAAGTATCTTAAAACCGATGGATTGCTATGTCTCCGAAAGAGAATCAAGCATGTGTACAGGGACATAAACGCAGCAGTGATAGGATTGGAGAGGTTCGGTGAGCAAATGAAGACCCTTTGAAGTCATATTGCATGGTACCCATTCCACGGGTTTCAACTACCCAGGTTTAAGGTATTCTTCCTTCAGCTAAAACATGCATGTGGAACCTAGAGTATGATCAACCATGTGATCGGGAGACGTGTTCAAATATGTCTCAGTTTTCGTACCCTGGTACTCAGGTGCAACATTCCAGACGCTTTACTAACACTCTCCCGACTTGGAGAGTCAGTCCCTTTAACCTCCTGTTTGGCCCAGTTTGCAATTTCTGCGGAAGATGAACAGGAATAGCGAGAACCAATGAGAGACTAGCTGGAGGTGTCTGGACGGGCAAATTTAACTCTCATTTCCCACCAGGAAGAGGAAATAACCAAAGGCTCAGCGTGCCGTGCCGGAACCAGATTAGGGCCTGAAGCCATCCTGCGGTGTTGCGGCCAGCTCACAAGAAAGCGAGTTGAAGAAAGGAGCTCAGGGGCACTGTAATTCACAAACCTGCAGAGTTATAAATGACAGCTATCGTCCAAAAATATACTGAAGTAAGGCTGCCAAGAGGACTTGAAAGCGGGGCAGAATTGCAGGAAACCGATTTCAGGAGGTAGACTGGAATTGCATTGAAAGCATAGGAAAAGAGGCAGAACGTCCACAATGATGCACTTGGCCAAAAAGGGCGTATGCGTTTTTTCCTGAATATATTCAGGAAAAAACGCATACGCCCTTTTTGGCCAACCAAGCAAGCTTGCAAAGGAAATCTGCACTACAATGAAGTCTCACTTCCCCCCGGTCAAAAGGGCCATCTGAAAAAAGTGTAAAATCCAGAAAGGCAGGACAGGCCATGGAGAACTGGGAGCCTTGTTATGCTGATGGGCGGGATGTAAACTGCCAACAGACACTCGGGAGAAGTGTATGGTGTTTCCTGAAACATCTAAAAAACAAAGCAACAGAGCCTAGGGCACTTCCACTTATGGTCCTATAGCTTAGGGAAATTAAAATCAAAAAGACACAGCCACCCCAATGTTTGGGACGCCTCTGTTTACAAGAACCTCGTTTACCGTACAAGTTCAATATCACAGAAAGTGAAAAATGGATAAAGAACTTGTGGTACTTACGTACAATGCAGTATCACTCAGCAGTGAAATCTATGTCATCAGGCCCGTAGCAGCACAATGAGTGGATTCAGGTACGATGATTCTAACTGAAATAAGTCACACAGAAAAAGAAACATCATAAGATATCAGTAATACACGGAATGTAAACTTGGCTACACGGGAACTGAATTACAGAACAGAACAGGGTCTCAAATTTAGAAAACCAACTTATGCTTGTTTAAGGGTAAAGGTGAGTTGGGGTGCTGCATAAAACCAGAGATTGAAATGAGCACAGATAAAGTTCCTTAAGCCAAATATGGAATAGACAAGAGCTACTCCTTGCTCAACGAAATGGACTCAACACCGCATATTAAACGCCTAAGAATGTACCTGACTCTTAAGTATCTTAAAACCTATGGATTGCTATGTCTCCGAAAGAGAATCAAGCATGTGTACAGGGACATAAATGCAGCAGTGATAGGATTGGAGAGGTTCGGTGAGCAAATGAAGACCCTTTGAAGTCATATTGCATGGTACCCATTCCACGGGTTTCAACTACCCAGGTTTAAGGTATTCTTCCTTCAGCTAAAACATGCATGTGGAACCTAGAGTATGATCAACCATGTGATCGGGAGACGTGTTCAAATATGTCTCAGTTTTCGTACCCTGGTACTCGGGTGCAACATTCCAGACGCTTTACTAACACTCTCCCGACTTGGAGAGTCAGTCCCTTTAACCTCCTGTTTGGCCCAGTTTGCAATTTCTGCGGAAGATGAACAGGAATAGCGAGAACCAATGAGAGACTAGCTGGAGGTGTCTGGACGGGCAAATTTAACTCTCATTTCCCACCAGGAAGAGGAAATAACCAAAGGCTCAGCGTGCCGTGCCGGAACCAGATTAGGGCCTGAAGCCATCCTGCGGTGTTGCGGCCAGCTCACAAGAAAGCGAGTTGAAGAAAGGAGCTCAGGGGCACTGTAATTCACAAACCTGCAGAGTTATAAATGACAGCTATCGTCCAAAAATATACTGAAGTAAGGCTGCCAAGAGGACTTGAAAGCGGGGCAGAATTGCAGGAAACCGATTTCAGGAGGTAGACTGGAATTGCATTGAAAGCATAGGAAAAGAGGCAGAACGTCCACAATGATGCACTTGGCCAAAAGGGTGTATGCGTTTTTTCCTGAATATATTCAGGAAAAAACACATACGCCCTTTTTGGCCAACCAAGCAAGCTTGCAAAGGAAATCTGCACTACAATGAAGTCTCACTTCCCCCCGGTCAAAAGGGCCATCTGAAAAAAGTGTAAAATCCAGAAAGGCAGGACAGGCCATGGAGAACTGGGAGCCTTGTTATGCTGATGGGCGGGATGTAAACTGCCAACAGACACTCGGGAGAAGTGTATGGTGTTTCCTGAAACATCTAAAAAACAAAGCAACAGAGCCTAGGGCACTTCCACTTATGGTCCAAAAGCTTAGGTAAATTAAAATCAAAAAGACACAGCCACCCCAATGTTTGGGACGCCTCTGTTTACAAGAACCTCGTTTACCGTACAAGTTCAATATCACAGAAAGTGAAAAATGGATAAAGAACTTGTGGTACTTACGTACAATGCAGTATCACTCAGCAGTGAAATCTATGTCATCAGGCCCGTAGCAGCACAATGAGTGGATTCAGGTACGATGATTCTAACTGAAATAAGTCACACAGAAAAAGAAACATCATAAGATATCAGTAATACACGGAATGTAAACTTGGCTACACAGGAACTGAATTACAGAACAGAACAGGGTCTCAAATTTAGAAAACCAACTTATGCTTGTTTAAGGGTAAAGGTGAGTTGGGGTGCTGCATAAAACCAGAGATTGAAATGAGCACAGATAAAGTTCCTTAAGCCAAATATGGAATAGACAAGAGCTACTCCTTGCTCAACGAAATGGACTCAACACCGCATATTAAACGCCTAAGAATGTACCTGACTCTTAAGTATCTTAAAACCGATGGATTGCTATGTCTCCGAAAGAGAATCAAGCATGTGTACAGGGACATAAACGCAGCAGTGATAGGATTGGAGAGGTTCGGTGAGCAAATGAAGACCCTTTGAAGTCATATTGCATGGTACCCATTCCACGGGTTTCAACTACCCAGGTTTAAGGTATTCTTCCTTCAGCTAAAACATGCATGTGGAACCTAGAGTATGATCAACCATGTGATCGGGAGACGTGTTCAAATATGTCTCAGTTTTCGTACCCTGGTACTCGGGTGCAACATTCCAGACGCTTTACTAACACTCTCCCGACTTGGAGAGTCAGTCCCTTTAACCTCCTGTTTGGCCCAGTTTGCAATTTCTGCGGAAGATGAACAGGAATAGCGAGAACCAATGAGAGACTAGCTGGAGGTGTCTGGACGGGCAAATTTAACTCTCATTTCCCACCAGGAAGAGGAAATAACCAAAGGCTCAGCGTGCCGTGCCGGAACCAGATTAGGGCCTGAAGCCATCCTGCGGTGTTGCGGCCAGCTCACAAGAAAACGAGTTGAAGAAAGGAGCTCAGGGGCACTGTAATTCACAAACCTGCAGAGTTATAAATGACAACTATCGTCCAAAAATATACTGAAGTAAGGCTGTCAAGAGGACTTGAAAGCGGGGCAGAATTGCAGGAAACCGATTTCAGGCGGTAGACTGGAATTGCATTGAAAGCATAGGAAAAGAGGCAGAACGTCCACAATGATGCACTTGGCCAAAAAGGGCGTATGCGTTTTTTCCTGAATATATTCAGGAAAAAACGCATACGCCCTTTTTGGCCAACCAAGCAAGCTTGCAAAGGAAATCTGCACTACAATGAAGTCTCACTTCCCCCCCCCGCCCGGTCAAAAGGGCCATCTGAAAAAAGTGTAAAATCCAGAAAGGCAGGACAGGCCATGGAGAACTGGGAGCCTTGTTATGCTGATGGGCGGGATGTAAATTGCCAACAGACACTCGGGAGAAGTGTATGGTGTTTCCTGAAACATCTAAAAAACAAAGCAACAGAGCCTAGGGCACTTCCACTTATGGTCCTATAGCTTAGGGAAATTAAAATCAAAAAGACACAGCCACCCCAATGTTTGGGACGCCTCTGTTTACAAGAACCTCGTTTACCGTACAAGTTCAATATCACAGAAAGTGAAAAATGGATAAAGAACTTGTGGTACTTACGTACAATGCAGTATCACTCAGCAGTGAAATCTATGTCATCAGGCCCGTAGCAGCACAATGAGTGGATTCAGGTACGATGATTCTAACTGAAATAAGTCACACAGAAAAAGAAACATCATAAGATATCAGTAATACACGGAATGTAAACTTGGCTACACAGGAACTGAATTACAGAACAGAACAGGGTCTCAAATTTAGAAAACCAACTTATGCTTGTTTAAGGGTAAAGGTGAGTTGGGGTGCTGCATAAAACCAGAGATTGAAATGAGCACAGATAAAGTTCCTTAAGCCAAATATGGAATAGACAAGAGCTACTCCTTGCTCAACGAAATGGACTCAACACCGCATATTAAACGCCTAAGAATGTACCTGACTCTTAAGTATCTTAAAACCTATGGATTGCTATGTCTCCGAAAGAGAATCAAGCATGTGTACAGGGACATAAATGCAGCAGTGATAGGATTGGAGAGGTTCGGTGAGCAAATGAAGACCCTTTGAAGTCATATTGCATGGTACCCATTCCACGGGTTTCAACTACCCAGGTTTAAGGTATTCTTCCTTCAGCTAAAACATGCATGTGGAACCTAGAGTATGATCAACCATGTGATCGGGAGACGTGTTCAAATATGTCTCAGTTTTCGTACCCTGGTACTCGGGTGCAACATTCCAGACGCTTTACTAACACTCTCCCGACTTGGAGAGTCAGTCCCTTTAACCTCCTGTTTGGCCCAGTTTGCAATTTCTGCGGAAGATGAACAGGAATAGCGAGAACCAATGAGAGACTAGCTGGAGGTGTCTGGACGGGCAAATTTAACTCTCATTTCCCACCAGGAAGAGGAAATAACCAAAGGCTCAGCGTGCCGTGCCGGAACCAGATTAGGGCCTGAAGCCATCCTGCGGTGTTGCGGCCAGCTCACAAGAAAGCGAGTTGAAGAAAGGAGCTCAGGGGCACTGTAATTCACAAACCTGCAGAGTTATAAATGACAGCTATCGTCCAAAAATATACTGAAGTAAGGCTGCCAAGAGGACTTGAAAGCGGGGCAGAATTGCAGGAAACCGATTTCAGGAGGTAGACTGGAATTGCATTGAAAGCATAGGAAAAGAGGCAGAACGTCCACAATGATGCACTTGGCCAAAAGGGTGTATGCGTTTTTTCCTGAATATATTCAGGAAAAAACGCATACGCCCTTTTTGGCCAACCAAGCAAGCTTGCAAAGGAAATCTGCACTACAATGAAGTCTCACTTCCCCCCGGTCAAAAGGGCCATCTGAAAAAAGTGTAAAATCCAGAAAGGCAGGACAGGCCATGGAGAACTGGGAGCCTTGTTATGCTGATGGGCGGGATGTAAACTGCCAACAGACACTCGGGAGAAGTGTATGGTGTTTCCTGAAACATCTAAAAAACAAAGCAACAGAGCCTAGGGCACTTCCACTTATGGTCCAAAAGCTTAGGTAAATTAAAATCAAAAAGACACAGCCACCCCAATGTTTGGGACGCCTCTGTTTACAAGAACCTCGTTTACCGTACAAGTTCAATATCACAGAAAGTGAAAAATGGATAAAGAACTTGTGGTACTTACGTACAATGCAGTATCACTCAGCAGTGAAATCTATGTCATCAGGCCCGTAGCAGCACAATGAGTGGATTCAGGTACGATGATTCTAACTGAAATAAGTCACACAGAAAAAGAAACATCATAAGATATCAGTAATACACGGAATGTAAACTTGGCTACACGGGAACTGAATTACAGAACAGAACAGGGTCTCAAATTTAGAAAACCAACTTATGCTTGTTTAAGGGTAAAGGTGAGTTGGGGTGCTGCATAAAACCAGAGATTGAAATGAGCACAGATAAAGTTCCTTAAGCCAAATATGGAATAGACAAGAGCTACTCCTTGCTCAACGAAATGGACTCAACACCGCATATTAAACGCCTAAGAATGTACCTGACTCTTAAGTATCTTAAAACCGATGGATTGCTATGTCTCCGAAAGAGAATCAAGCATGTGTACAGGGACATAAACGCAGCAGTGATAGGATTGGAGAGGTTCGGTGAGCAAATGAAGACCCTTTGAAGTCATATTGCATGGTACCCATTCCACGGGTTTCAACTACCCAGGTTTAAGGTATTCTTCCTTCAGCTAAAACATGCATGTGGAACCTAGAGTATGATCAACCATGTGATCGGGAGACGTGTTCAAATATGTCTCAGTTTTCGTACCCTGGTACTCGGGTGCAACATTCCAGACGCTTTACTAACACTCTCCCGACTTGGAGAGTCAGTCCCTTTAACCTCCTGTTTGGCCCAGTTTGCAATTTCTGCGGAAGATGAACAGGAATAGCGAGAACCAATGAGAGACTAGCTGGAGGTGTCTGGACGGGCAAATTTAACTCTCATTTCCCACCAGGAAGAGGAAATAACCAAAGGCTCAGCGTGCCGTGCCGGAACCAGATTAGGGCCTGAAGCCATCCTGCGGTGTTGCGGCCAGCTCACAAGAAAGCGAGTTGAAGAAAGGAGCTCAGGGGCACTGTAATTCACAAACCTGCAGAGTTATAAATGACAGCTATCGTCCAAAAATATACTGAAGTAAGGCTGCCAAGAGGACTTGAAAGCGGGGCAGAATTGCAGGAAACCGATTTCAGGAGGTAGACTGGAATTGCATTGAAAGCATAGGAAAAGAGGCAGAACGTCCACAATGATGCACTTGGCCAAAAAGGGCGTATGCGTTTTTTCCTGAATATATTCAGGAAAAAACGCATACGCCCTTTTTGGCCAACCAAGCAAGCTTGCAAAGGAAATCTGCACTACAATGAAGTCTCACTTCCCCCCGGTCAAAAGGGCCATCTGAAAAAAGTGTAAAATCCAGAAAGGCAGGACAGGCCATGGAGAACTGGGAGCCTTGTTATGCTGATGGGCGGGATGTAAACTGCCAACAGACACTCGGGAGAAGTGTATGGTGTTTCCTGAAACATCTAAAAAACAAAGCAACAGAGCCTAGGGCACTTCCACTTATGGTCCTATAGCTTAGGGAAATTAAAATCAAAAAGACACAGCCACCCCAATGTTTGGGACGCCTCTGTTTACAAGAACCTCGTTTACCGTACAAGTTCAATATCACAGAAAGTGAAAAATGGATAAAGAACTTGTGGTACTTACGTACAATGCAGTATCACTCAGCAGTGAAATCTATGTCATCAGGCCCGTAGCAGCACAATGAGTGGATTCAGGTACGATGATTCTAACTGAAATAAGTCACACAGAAAAAGAAACATCATAAGATATCAGTAATACATGGAATGTAAACTTGGCTACACAGGAACTGAATTACAGAACAGAACAGGGTCTCAAATTTAGAAAACCAACTTATGCTTGTTTAAGGGTAAAGGTGAGTTGGGGTGCTGCATAAAACCAGAGATTGAAATGAGCACAGATAAAGTTCCTTAAGCCAAATATGGAATAGACAAGAGCTACTCCTTGCTCAACGAAATGGACTCAACACCGCATATTAAACGCCTAAGAATGTACCTGACTCTTAAGTATCTTAAAACCGATGGATTGCTATGTCTCCGAAAGAGAATCAAGCATGTGTACAGGGACATAAATGCAGCAGTGATAGGATTGGAGAGGTTCGGTGAGCAAATGAAGACCCTTTGAAGTCATATTGCATGGTACCCATTCCACGGGTTTCAACTACCCAGGTTTAAGGTATTCTTCCTTCAGCTAAAACATGCATGTGGAACCTAGAGTATGATCAACCATGTGATCGGGAGACGTGTTCAAATATGTCTCAGTTTTCGTACCCTGGTACTCGGGTGCAACATTCCAGACGCTTTACTAACACTCTCCCGACTTGGAGAGTCAGTCCCTTTAACCTCCTGTTTGGCCCAGTTTGCAATTTCTGCGGAAGATGAACAGGAATAGCGAGAACCAATGAGAGACTAGCTGGAGGTGTCTGGACGGGCAAATTTAACTCTCATTTCCCACCAGGAAGAGGAAATAACCAAAGGCTCAGCGTGCCGTGCCGGAACCAGATTAGGGCCTGAAGCCATCCTGCGGTGTTGCGGCCAGCTCACAAGAAAGCGAGTTGAAGAAAGGAGCTCAGGGGCACTGTAATTCACAAACCTGCAGAGTTATAAATGACAGCTATCGTCCAAAAATATACTGAAGTAAGGCTGCCAAGAGGACTTGAAAGCGGGGCAGAATTGCAGGAAACCGATTTCAGGAGGTAGACTGGAATTGCATTGAAAGCATAGGAAAAGAGGCAGAACGTCCACAATGATGCACTTGGCCAAAAGGGTGTATGCGTTTTTTCCTGAATATATTCAGGAAAAAACACATACGCCCTTTTTGGCCAACCAAGCAAGCTTGCAAAGGAAATCTGCACTACAATGAAGTCTCACTTCCCCCCGGTCAAAAGGGCCATCTGAAAAAAGTGTAAAATCCAGAAAGGCAGGACAGGCCATGGAGAACTGGGAGCCTTGTTATGCTGATGGGCGGGATGTAAACTGCCAACAGACACTCGGGAGAAGTGTATGGTGTTTCCTGAAACATCTAAAAAACAAAGCAACAGAGCCTAGGGCACTTCCACTTATGGTCCAAAAGCTTAGGTAAATTAAAATCAAAAAGACACAGCCACCCCAATGTTTGGGACGCCTCTGTTTACAAGAACCTCGTTTACCGTACAAGTTCAATATCACAGAAAGTGAAAAATGGATAAAGAACTTGTGGTACTTACGTACAATGCAGTATCACTCAGCAGTGAAATCTATGTCATCAGGCCCGTAGCAGCACAATGAGTGGATTCAGGTACGATGATTCTAACTGAAATAAGTCACACAGAAAAAGAAACATCATAAGATATCAGTAATACACGGAATGTAAACTTGGCTACACAGGAACTGAATTACAGAACAGAACAGGGTCTCAAATTTAGAAAACCAACTTATGCTTGTTTAAGGGTAAAGGTGAGTTGGGGTGCTGCATAAAACCAGAGATTGAAATGAGCACAGATAAAGTTCCTTAAGCCAAATATGGAATAGACAAGAGCTACTCCTTGCTCAACGAAATGGACTCAACACCGCATATTAAACGCCTAAGAATGTACCTGACTCTTAAGTATCTTAAAACCGATGGATTGCTATGTCTCCGAAAGAGAATCAAGCATGTGTACAGGGACATAAACGCAGCAGTGATAGGATTGGAGAGGTTCGGTGAGCAAATGAAGACCCTTTGAAGTCATATTGCATGGTACCCATTCCACGGGTTTCAACTACCCAGGTTTAAGGTATTCTTCCTTCAGCTAAAACATGCATGTGGAACCTAGAGTATGATCAACCATGTGATCGGGAGACGTGTTCAAATATGTCTCAGTTTTCGTACCCTGGTACTCGGGTGCAACATTCCAGACGCTTTACTAACACTCTCCCGACTTGGAGAGTCAGTCCCTTTAACCTCCTGTTTGGCCCAGTTTGCAATTTCTGCGGAAGATGAACAGGAATAGCGAGAACCAATGAGAGACTAGCTGGAGGTGTCTGGACGGGCAAATTTAACTCTCATTTCCCACCAGGAAGAGGAAATAACCAAAGGCTCAGCGTGCCGTGCCGGAACCAGATTAGGGCCTGAAGCCATCCTGCGGTGTTGCGGCCAGCTCACAAGAAAACGAGTTGAAGAAAGGAGCTCAGGGGCACTGTAATTCACAAACCTGCAGAGTTATAAATGACAACTATCGTCCAAAAATATACTGAAGTAAGGCTGTCAAGAGGACTTGAAAGCGGGGCAGAATTGCAGGAAACCGATTTCAGGCGGTAGACTGGAATTGCATTGAAAGCATAGGAAAAGAGGCAGAACGTCCACAATGATGCACTTGGCCAAAAAGGGCGTATGCGTTTTTTCCTGAATATATTCAGGAAAAAACGCATACGCCCTTTTTGGCCAACCAAGCAAGCTTGCAAAGGAAATCTGCACTACAATGAAGTCTCACTTCCCCCCCCCGCCCGGTCAAAAGGGCCATCTGAAAAAAGTGTAAAATCCAGAAAGGCAGGACAGGCCATGGAGAACTGGGAGCCTTGTTATGCTGATGGGCGGGATGTAAATTGCCAACAGACACTCGGGAGAAGTGTATGGTGTTTCCTGAAACATCTAAAAAACAAAGCAACAGAGCCTAGGGCACTTCCACTTATGGTCCTATAGCTTAGGGAAATTAAAATCAAAAAGACACAGCCACCCCAATGTTTGGGACGCCTCTGTTTACAAGAACCTCGTTTACCGTACAAGTTCAATATCACAGAAAGTGAAAAATGGATAAAGAACTTGTGGTACTTACGTACAATGCAGTATCACTCAGCAGTGAAATCTATGTCATCAGGCCCGTAGCAGCACAATGAGTGGATTCAGGTACGATGATTCTAACTGAAATAAGTCACACAGAAAAAGAAACATCATAAGATATCAGTAATACACGGAATGTAAACTTGGCTACACAGGAACTGAATTACAGAACAGAACAGGGTCTCAAATTTAGAAAACCAACTTATGCTTGTTTAAGGGTAAAGGTGAGTTGGGGTGCTGCATAAAACCAGAGATTGAAATGAGCACAGATAAAGTTCCTTAAGCCAAATATGGAATAGACAAGAGCTACTCCTTGCTCAACGAAATGGACTCAACACCGCATATTAAACGCCTAAGAATGTACCTGACTCTTAAGTATCTTAAAACCGATGGATTGCTATGTCTCCGAAAGAGAATCAAGCATGTGTACAGGGACATAAATGCAGCAGTGATAGGATTGGAGAGGTTCGGTGAGCAAATGAAGACCCTTTGAAGTCATATTGCATGGTACCCATTCCACGGGTTTCAACTACCCAGGTTTAAGGTATTCTTCCTTCAGCTAAAACATGCATGTGGAACCTAGAGTATGATCAACCATGTGATCGGGAGACGTGTTCAAATATGTCTCAGTTTTCGTACCCTGGTACTCGGGTGCAACATTCCAGACGCTTTACTAACACTCTCCCGACTTGGAGAGTCAGTCCCTTTAACCTCCTGTTTGGCCCAGTTTGCAATTTCTGCGGAAGATGAACAGGAATAGCGAGAACCAATGAGAGACTAGCTGGAGGTGTCTGGACGGGCAAATTTAACTCTCATTTCCCACCAGGAAGAGGAAATAACCAAAGGCTCAGCGTGCCGTGCCGGAACCAGATTAGGGCCTGAAGCCATCCTGCGGTGTTGCGGCCAGCTCACAAGAAAGCGAGTTGAAGAAAGGAGCTCAGGGGCACTGTAATTCACAAACCTGCAGAGTTATAAATGACAGCTATCGTCCAAAAATATACTGAAGTAAGGCTGCCAAGAGGACTTGAAAGCGGGGCAGAATTGCAGGAAACCGATTTCAGGAGGTAGACTGGAATTGCATTGAAAGCATAGGAAAAGAGGCAGAACGTCCACAATGATGCACTTGGCCAAAAGGGTGTATGCGTTTTTTCCTGAATATATTCAGGAAAAAACGCATACGCCCTTTTTGGCCAACCAAGCAAGCTTGCAAAGGAAATCTGCACTACAATGAAGTCTCACTTCCCCCCGGTCAAAAGGGCCATCTGAAAAAAGTGTAAAATCCAGAAAGGCAGGACAGGCCATGGAGAACTGGGAGCCTTGTTATGCTGATGTGCGGGATGTAAACTGCCAACAGACACTCGGGAGAAGTGTATGGTGTTTCCTGAAACATCTAAAAAACAAAGCAACAGAGCCTAGGCCACTTCCACTTATGGTCCTATAGCTTAGGGAAATTAAAATCAAAAAGACACAGCCACCCCAAAGTTTGGGACGCCTCTGTTTACAAGAACCTCGTTTACCGTACAAGTTCAATATCACAGAAAGTGAAAAATGGATAAAGAACTTGTGGTACTTACGTACAATGCAGTATCACTCAGCAGTGAAATCTATGTCATCAGGCCCGTAGCAGCACAATGAGTGGATTCAGGTACGATGATTCTAACTGAAATAAGTCACACAGAAACAGAAACATCATAAGATATCAGTAATACACGGAATGTAAACTTGGCTACACAGGAACTGAATTACAGAACAGAACAGGGTCTCAAATTTAGAAAACCAACTTATGCTTGTTTAAGGGTAAAGGTGAGTTGGGGTGCTGCATAAAACCAGAGATTGAAATGAGCACAGATAAAGTTCCTTAAGCCAAATATGGAATAGACAAGAGCTACTCCTTGCTCAACGAAATGGACTCAACACCGCATATTAAACGCCTAAGAATGTACCTGACTCTTAAGTATCTTAAAACCTATGGATTGCTATGTCTCCGAAAGAGAATCAAGCATGTGTACAGGGACATAAACGCAGCAGTGATAGGATTGGAGAGGTTCGGTGAGCAAATGAAGACCCTTTGAAGTCATATTGCATGGTACCCATTCCACGGGTTTCAACTACCCAGGTTTAAGGTATTCTTCCTTCAGCTAAAACATGCATGTGGAACCTAGAGTATGATCAACCATGTGATCGGGAGACGTGTTCAAATATGTCTCAGTTTTCGTACCCTGGTACTCGGGTGCAACATTCCAGACGCTTTACTAACACTCTCCCGACTTGGAGAGTCAGTCCCTTTAACCTCCTGTTTGGCCCAGTTTGCAATTTCTGCGGAAGATGAACAGGAATAGCGAGAACCAATGAGAGACTAGCTGGAGGTGTCTGGACGGGCAAATTTAACTCTCATTTCCCACCAGGAAGAGGAAATAACCAAAGGCTCAGCGTGCCGTGCCGGAACCAGATTAGGGCCTGAAGCCATCCTGCGGTGTTGCGGCCAGCTCACAAGAAAACGAGTTGAAGAAAGGAGCTCAGGGGCACTGTAATTCACAAACCTGCAGAGTTATAAATGACAACTATCGTCCAAAAATATACTGAAGTAAGGCTGCCAAGAGGACTTGAAAGCGGGGCAGAATTGCAGGAAACCGATTTCAGGAGGTAGACTGGAATTGCATTGAAAGCATAGGAAAAGAGGCAGAACGTCCACAATGATGCACTTGGCCAAAAAGGGCGTATGCGTTTTTTCCTGAATATATTCAGGAAAAAACGCATACGCCCTTTTTGGCCAACCAAGCAAGCTTGCAAAGGAAATCTGCACTACAATGAAGTCTCACTTCCCCCCGGTCAAAAGGGCCATCTGAAAAAAGTGTAAAATCCAGAAAGGCAGGACAGGCCATGGAGAACTGGGAGCCTTGTTATGCTGATGGGCGGGATGTAAACTGCCAACAGACACTCGGGAGAAGTGTATGGTGTTTCCTGAAACATCTAAAAAACAAAGCAACAGAGCCTAGGGCACTTCCACTTATGGTCCTATAGCTTAGGGAAATTAAAATCAAAAAGACACAGCCACCCCAATGTTTGGGACGCCTCTGTTTACAAGAACCTCGTTTACCGTACAAGTTCAATATCACAGAAAGTGAAAAATGGATAAAGAACTTGTGGTACTTACGTACAATGCAGTATCACTCAGCAGTGAAATCTATGTCATCAGGCCCGTAGCAGCACAATGAGTGGATTCAGGTACGATGATTCTAACTGAAATAAGTCACACAGAAAAAGAAACATCATAAGATATCAGTAATACACGGAATGTAAACTTGGCTACACAGGAACTGAATTACAGAACAGAACAGGGTCTCAAATTTAGAAAACCAACTTATGCTTGTTTAAGGGTAAAGGTGAGTTGGGGTGCTGCATAAAACCAGAGATTGAAATGAGCACAGATAAAGTTCCTTAAGCCAAATATGGAATAGACAAGAGCTACTCCTTGCTCAACGAAATGGACTCAACACCGCATATTAAACGCCTAAGAATGTACCTGACTCTTAAGTATCTTAAAACCGATGGATTGCTATGTCTCCGAAAGAGAATCAAGCATGTGTACAGGGACATAAACGCAGCAGTGATAGGATTGGAGAGGTTCGGTGAGCAAATGAAGACCCTTTGAAGTCATATTGCATGGTACCCATTCCACGGGTTTCAACTACCCAGGTTTAAGGTATTCTTCCTTCAGCTAAAACATGCATGTGGAACCTAGAGTATGATCAACCATGTGATCGGGAGACGTGTTCAAATATGTCTCAGTTTTCGTACCCTGGTACTCAGGTGCAACATTCCAGACGCTTTACTAACACTCTCCCGACTTGGAGAGTCAGTCCCTTTAACCTCCTGTTTGGCCCAGTTTGCAATTTCTGCGGAAGATGAACAGGAATAGCGAGAACCAATGAGAGACTAGCTGGAGGTGTCTGGACGGGCAAATTTAACTCTCATTTCCCACCAGGAAGAGGAAATAACCAAAGGCTCAGCGTGCCGTGCCGGAACCAGATTAGGGCCTGAAGCCATCCTGCGGTGTTGCGGCCAGCTCACAAGAAAGCGAGTTGAAGAAAGGAGCTCAGGGGCACTGTAATTCACAAACCTGCAGAGTTATAAATGACAGCTATCGTCCAAAAATATACTGAAGTAAGGCTGCCAAGAGGACTTGAAAGCGGGGCAGAATTGCAGGAAACCGATTTCAGGAGGTAGACTGGAATTGCATTGAAAGCATAGGAAAAGAGGCAGAACGTCCACAATGATGCACTTGGCCAAAAAGGGCGTATGCGTTTTTTCCTGAATATATTCAGGAAAAAACGCATACGCCCTTTTTGGCCAACCAAGCAAGCTTGCAAAGGAAATCTGCACTACAATGAAGTCTCACTTCCCCCCGGTCAAAAGGGCCATCTGAAAAAAGTGTAAAATCCAGAAAGGCAGGACAGGCCATGGAGAACTGGGAGCCTTGTTATGCTGATGGGCGGGATGTAAACTGCCAACAGACACTCGGGAGAAGTGTATGGTGTTTCCTGAAACATCTAAAAAACAAAGCAACAGAGCCTAGGGCACTTCCACTTATGGTCCTATAGCTTAGGGAAATTAAAATCAAAAAGACACAGCCACCCCAATGTTTGGGACGCCTCTGTTTACAAGAACCTCGTTTACCGTACAAGTTCAATATCACAGAAAGTGAAAAATGGATAAAGAACTTGTGGTACTTACGTACAATGCAGTATCACTCAGCAGTGAAATCTATGTCATCAGGCCCGTAGCAGCACAATGAGTGGATTCAGGTACGATGATTCTAACTGAAATAAGTCACACAGAAAAAGAAACATCATAAGATATCAGTAATACACGGAATGTAAACTTGGCTACACGGGAACTGAATTACAGAACAGAACAGGGTCTCAAATTTAGAAAACCAACTTATGCTTGTTTAAGGGTAAAGGTGAGTTGGGGTGCTGCATAAAACCAGAGATTGAAATGAGCACAGATAAAGTTCCTTAAGCCAAATATGGAATAGACAAGAGCTACTCCTTGCTCAACGAAATGGACTCAACACCGCATATTAAACGCCTAAGAATGTACCTGACTCTTAAGTATCTTAAAACCTATGGATTGCTATGTCTCCGAAAGAGAATCAAGCATGTGTACAGGGACATAAATGCAGCAGTGATAGGATTGGAGAGGTTCGGTGAGCAAATGAAGACCCTTTGAAGTCATATTGCATGGTACCCATTCCACGGGTTTCAACTACCCAGGTTTAAGGTATTCTTCCTTCAGCTAAAACATGCATGTGGAACCTAGAGTATGATCAACCATGTGATCGGGAGACGTGTTCAAATATGTCTCAGTTTTCGTACCCTGGTACTCGGGTGCAACATTCCAGACGCTTTACTAACACTCTCCCGACTTGGAGAGTCAGTCCCTTTAACCTCCTGTTTGGCCCAGTTTGCAATTTCTGCGGAAGATGAACAGGAATAGCGAGAACCAATGAGAGACTAGCTGGAGGTGTCTGGACGGGCAAATTTAACTCTCATTTCCCACCAGGAAGAGGAAATAACCAAAGGCTCAGCGTGCCGTGCCGGAACCAGATTAGGGCCTGAAGCCATCCTGCGGTGTTGCGGCCAGCTCACAAGAAAGCGAGTTGAAGAAAGGAGCTCAGGGGCACTGTAATTCACAAACCTGCAGAGTTATAAATGACAGCTATCGTCCAAAAATATACTGAAGTAAGGCTGCCAAGAGGACTTGAAAGCGGGGCAGAATTGCAGGAAACCGATTTCAGGAGGTAGACTGGAATTGCATTGAAAGCATAGGAAAAGAGGCAGAACGTCCACAATGATGCACTTGGCCAAAAGGGTGTATGCGTTTTTTCCTGAATATATTCAGGAAAAAACACATACGCCCTTTTTGGCCAACCAAGCAAGCTTGCAAAGGAAATCTGCACTACAATGAAGTCTCACTTCCCCCCGGTCAAAAGGGCCATCTGAAAAAAGTGTAAAATCCAGAAAGGCAGGACAGGCCATGGAGAACTGGGAGCCTTGTTATGCTGATGGGCGGGATGTAAACTGCCAACAGACACTCGGGAGAAGTGTATGGTGTTTCCTGAAACATCTAAAAAACAAAGCAACAGAGCCTAGGGCACTTCCACTTATGGTCCAAAAGCTTAGGTAAATTAAAATCAAAAAGACACAGCCACCCCAATGTTTGGGACGCCTCTGTTTACAAGAACCTCGTTTACCGTACAAGTTCAATATCACAGAAAGTGAAAAATGGATAAAGAACTTGTGGTACTTACGTACAATGCAGTATCACTCAGCAGTGAAATCTATGTCATCAGGCCCGTAGCAGCACAATGAGTGGATTCAGGTACGATGATTCTAACTGAAATAAGTCACACAGAAAAAGAAACATCATAAGATATCAGTAATACACGGAATGTAAACTTGGCTACACAGGAACTGAATTACAGAACAGAACAGGGTCTCAAATTTAGAAAACCAACTTATGCTTGTTTAAGGGTAAAGGTGAGTTGGGGTGCTGCATAAAACCAGAGATTGAAATGAGCACAGATAAAGTTCCTTAAGCCAAATATGGAATAGACAAGAGCTACTCCTTGCTCAACGAAATGGACTCAACACCGCATATTAAACGCCTAAGAATGTACCTGACTCTTAAGTATCTTAAAACCGATGGATTGCTATGTCTCCGAAAGAGAATCAAGCATGTGTACAGGGACATAAACGCAGCAGTGATAGGATTGGAGAGGTTCGGTGAGCAAATGAAGACCCTTTGAAGTCATATTGCATGGTACCCATTCCACGGGTTTCAACTACCCAGGTTTAAGGTATTCTTCCTTCAGCTAAAACATGCATGTGGAACCTAGAGTATGATCAACCATGTGATCGGGAGACGTGTTCAAATATGTCTCAGTTTTCGTACCCTGGTACTCGGGTGCAACATTCCAGACGCTTTACTAACACTCTCCCGACTTGGAGAGTCAGTCCCTTTAACCTCCTGTTTGGCCCAGTTTGCAATTTCTGCGGAAGATGAACAGGAATAGCGAGAACCAATGAGAGACTAGCTGGAGGTGTCTGGACGGGCAAATTTAACTCTCATTTCCCACCAGGAAGAGGAAATAACCAAAGGCTCAGCGTGCCGTGCCGGAACCAGATTAGGGCCTGAAGCCATCCTGCGGTGTTGCGGCCAGCTCACAAGAAAACGAGTTGAAGAAAGGAGCTCAGGGGCACTGTAATTCACAAACCTGCAGAGTTATAAATGACAACTATCGTCCAAAAATATACTGAAGTAAGGCTGTCAAGAGGACTTGAAAGCGGGGCAGAATTGCAGGAAACCGATTTCAGGCGGTAGACTGGAATTGCATTGAAAGCATAGGAAAAGAGGCAGAACGTCCACAATGATGCACTTGGCCAAAAAGGGCGTATGCGTTTTTTCCTGAATATATTCAGGAAAAAACGCATACGCCCTTTTTGGCCAACCAAGCAAGCTTGCAAAGGAAATCTGCACTACAATGAAGTCTCACTTCCCCCCCCCGCCCGGTCAAAAGGGCCATCTGAAAAAAGTGTAAAATCCAGAAAGGCAGGACAGGCCATGGAGAACTGGGAGCCTTGTTATGCTGATGGGCGGGATGTAAATTGCCAACAGACACTCGGGAGAAGTGTATGGTGTTTCCTGAAACATCTAAAAAACAAAGCAACAGAGCCTAGGGCACTTCCACTTATGGTCCTATAGCTTAGGGAAATTAAAATCAAAAAGACACAGCCACCCCAATGTTTGGGACGCCTCTGTTTACAAGAACCTCGTTTACCGTACAAGTTCAATATCACAGAAAGTGAAAAATGGATAAAGAACTTGTGGTACTTACGTACAATGCAGTATCACTCAGCAGTGAAATCTATGTCATCAGGCCCGTAGCAGCACAATGAGTGGATTCAGGTACGATGATTCTAACTGAAATAAGTCACACAGAAAAAGAAACATCATAAGATATCAGTAATACACGGAATGTAAACTTGGCTACACAGGAACTGAATTACAGAACAGAACAGGGTCTCAAATTTAGAAAACCAACTTATGCTTGTTTAAGGGTAAAGGTGAGTTGGGGTGCTGCATAAAACCAGAGATTGAAATGAGCACAGATAAAGTTCCTTAAGCCAAATATGGAATAGACAAGAGCTACTCCTTGCTCAACGAAATGGACTCAACACCGCATATTAAACGCCTAAGAATGTACCTGACTCTTAAGTATCTTAAAACCTATGGATTGCTATGTCTCCGAAAGAGAATCAAGCATGTGTACAGGGACATAAATGCAGCAGTGATAGGATTGGAGAGGTTCGGTGAGCAAATGAAGACCCTTTGAAGTCATATTGCATGGTACCCATTCCACGGGTTTCAACTACCCAGGTTTAAGGTATTCTTCCTTCAGCTAAAACATGCATGTGGAACCTAGAGTATGATCAACCATGTGATCGGGAGACGTGTTCAAATATGTCTCAGTTTTCGTACCCTGGTACTCGGGTGCAACATTCCAGACGCTTTACTAACACTCTCCCGACTTGGAGAGTCAGTCCCTTTAACCTCCTGTTTGGCCCAGTTTGCAATTTCTGCGGAAGATGAACAGGAATAGCGAGAACCAATGAGAGACTAGCTGGAGGTGTCTGGACGGGCAAATTTAACTCTCATTTCCCACCAGGAAGAGGAAATAACCAAAGGCTCAGCGTGCCGTGCCGGAACCAGATTAGGGCCTGAAGCCATCCTGCGGTGTTGCGGCCAGCTCACAAGAAAGCGAGTTGAAGAAAGGAGCTCAGGGGCACTGTAATTCACAAACCTGCAGAGTTATAAATGACAGCTATCGTCCAAAAATATACTGAAGTAAGGCTGCCAAGAGGACTTGAAAGCGGGGCAGAATTGCAGGAAACCGATTTCAGGAGGTAGACTGGAATTGCATTGAAAGCATAGGAAAAGAGGCAGAACGTCCACAATGATGCACTTGGCCAAAAGGGTGTATGCGTTTTTTCCTGAATATATTCAGGAAAAAACGCATACGCCCTTTTTGGCCAACCAAGCAAGCTTGCAAAGGAAATCTGCACTACAATGAAGTCTCACTTCCCCCCGGTCAAAAGGGCCATCTGAAAAAAGTGTAAAATCCAGAAAGGCAGGACAGGCCATGGAGAACTGGGAGCCTTGTTATGCTGATGGGCGGGATGTAAACTGCCAACAGACACTCGGGAGAAGTGTATG
The DNA here is from genome assembly GCF_963455315.2 of Globicephala melas. Lineage (NCBI taxonomy): Eukaryota > Metazoa > Chordata > Mammalia > Artiodactyla > Delphinidae > Globicephala > Globicephala melas. Next base: position 114,329 of record NW_027207544.1, on the reverse strand, counting down.
GTGTTTCCTGAAACATCTAAAAAACAAAGCAACAGAGCCTAGGGCACTTCCACTTATGGTCCAAAAGCTTAGGTAAATTAAAATCAAAAAGACACAGCCACCCCAATGTTTGGGACGCCTCTGTTTACAAGAACCTCGTTTACCGTACAAGTTCAATATCACAGAAAGTGAAAAATGGATAAAGAACTTGTGGTACTTACGTACAATGCAGTATCACTCAGCAGTGAAATCTATGTCATCAGGCCCGTAGCAGCACAATGAGTGGATTCAGGTACGATGATTCTAACTGAAATAAGTCACACAGAAAAAGAAACATCATAAGATATCAGTAATACACGGAATGTAAACTTGGCTACACGGGAACTGAATTACAGAACAGAACAGGGTCTCAAATTTAGAAAACCAACTTATGCTTGTTTAAGGGTAAAGGTGAGTTGGGGTGCTGCATAAAACCAGAGATTGAAATGAGCACAGATAAAGTTCCTTAAGCCAAATATGGAATAGACAAGAGCTACTCCTTGCTCAACGAAATGGACTCAACACCGCATATTAAACGCCTAAGAATGTACCTGACTCTTAAGTATCTTAAAACCGATGGATTGCTATGTCTCCGAAAGAGAATCAAGCATGTGTACAGGGACATAAACGCAGCAGTGATAGGATTGGAGAGGTTCGGTGAGCAAATGAAGACCCTTTGAAGTCATATTGCATGGTACCCATTCCACGGGTTTCAACTACCCAGGTTTAAGGTATTCTTCCTTCAGCTAAAACATGCATGTGGAACCTAGAGTATGATCAACCATGTGATCGGGAGACGTGTTCAAATATGTCTCAGTTTTCGTACCCTGGTACTCGGGTGCAACATTCCAGACGCTTTACTAACACTCTCCCGACTTGGAGAGTCAGTCCCTTTAACCTCCTGTTTGGCCCAGTTTGCAATTTCTGCGGAAGATGAACAGGAATAGCGAGAACCAATGAGAGACTAGCTGGAGGTGTCTGGACGGGCAAATTTAACTCTCATTTCCCACCAGGAAGAGGAAATAACCAAAGGCTCAGCGTGCCGTGCCGGAACCAGATTAGGGCCTGAAGCCATCCTGCGGTGTTGCGGCCAGCTCACAAGAAAGCGAGTTGAAGAAAGGAGCTCAGGGGCACTGTAATTCACAAACCTGCAGAGTTATAAATGACAGCTATCGTCCAAAAATATACTGAAGTAAGGCTGCCAAGAGGACTTGAAAGCGGGGCAGAATTGCAGGAAACCGATTTCAGGAGGTAGACTGGAATTGCATTGAAAGCATAGGAAAAGAGGCAGAACGTCCACAATGATGCACTTGGCCAAAAAGGGCGTATGCGTTTTTTCCTGAATATATTCAGGAAAAAACGCATACGCCCTTTTTGGCCAACCAAGCAAGCTTGCAAAGGAAATCTGCACTACAATGAAGTCTCACTTCCCCCCGGTCAAAAGGGCCATCTGAAAAAAGTGTAAAATCCAGAAAGGCAGGACAGGCCATGGAGAACTGGGAGCCTTGTTATGCTGATGGGCGGGATGTAAACTGCCAACAGACACTCGGGAGAAGTGTATGGTGTTTCCTGAAACATCTAAAAAACAAAGCAACAGAGCCTAGGGCACTTCCACTTATGGTCCTATAGCTTAGGGAAATTAAAATCAAAAAGACACAGCCACCCCAATGTTTGGGACGCCTCTGTTTACAAGAACCTCGTTTACCGTACAAGTTCAATATCACAGAAAGTGAAAAATGGATAAAGAACTTGTGGTACTTACGTACAATGCAGTATCACTCAGCAGTGAAATCTATGTCATCAGGCCCGTAGCAGCACAATGAGTGGATTCAGGTACGATGATTCTAACTGAAATAAGTCACACAGAAAAAGAAACATCATAAGATATCAGTAATACATGGAATGTAAACTTGGCTACACAGGAACTGAATTACAGAACAGAACAGGGTCTCAAATTTAGAAAACCAACTTATGCTTGTTTAAGGGTAAAGGTGAGTTGGGGTGCTGCATAAAACCAGAGATTGAAATGAGCACAGATAAAGTTCCTTAAGCCAAATATGGAATAGACAAGAGCTACTCCTTGCTCAACGAAATGGACTCAACACCGCATATTAAACGCCTAAGAATGTACCTGACTCTTAAGTATCTTAAAACCGATGGATTGCTATGTCTCCGAAAGAGAATCAAGCATGTGTACAGGGACATAAATGCAGCAGTGATAGGATTGGAGAGGTTCGGTGAGCAAATGAAGACCCTTTGAAGTCATATTGCATGGTACCCATTCCACGGGTTTCAACTACCCAGGTTTAAGGTATTCTTCCTTCAGCTAAAACATGCATGTGGAACCTAGAGTATGATCAACCATGTGATCGGGAGACGTGTTCAAATATGTCTCAGTTTTCGTACCCTGGTACTCGGGTGCAACATTCCAGACGCTTTACTAACACTCTCCCGACTTGGAGAGTCAGTCCCTTTAACCTCCTGTTTGGCCCAGTTTGCAATTTCTGCGGAAGATGAACAGGAATAGCGAGAACCAATGAGAGACTAGCTGGAGGTGTCTGGACGGGCAAATTTAACTCTCATTTCCCACCAGGAAGAGGAAATAACCAAAGGCTCAGCGTGCCGTGCCGGAACCAGATTAGGGCCTGAAGCCATCCTGCGGTGTTGCGGCCAGCTCACAAGAAAGCGAGTTGAAGAAAGGAGCTCAGGGGCACTGTAATTCACAAACCTGCAGAGTTATAAATGACAGCTATCGTCCAAAAATATACTGAAGTAAGGCTGCCAAGAGGACTTGAAAGCGGGGCAGAATTGCAGGAAACCGATTTCAGGAGGTAGACTGGAATTGCATTGAAAGCATAGGAAAAGAGGCAGAACGTCCACAATGATGCACTTGGCCAAAAGGGTGTATGCGTTTTTTCCTGAATATATTCAGGAAAAAACACATACGCCCTTTTTGGCCAACCAAGCAAGCTTGCAAAGGAAATCTGCACTACAATGAAGTCTCACTTCCCCCCGGTCAAAAGGGCCATCTGAAAAAAGTGTAAAATCCAGAAAGGCAGGACAGGCCATGGAGAACTGGGAGCCTTGTTATGCTGATGGGCGGGATGTAAACTGCCAACAGACACTCGGGAGAAGTGTATGGTGTTTCCTGAAACATCTAAAAAACAAAGCAACAGAGCCTAGGGCACTTCCACTTATGGTCCAAAAGCTTAGGTAAATTAAAATCAAAAAGACACAGCCACCCCAATGTTTGGGACGCCTCTGTTTACAAGAACCTCGTTTACCGTACAAGTTCAATATCACAGAAAGTGAAAAATGGATAAAGAACTTGTGGTACTTACGTACAATGCAGTATCACTCAGCAGTGAAATCTATGTCATCAGGCCCGTAGCAGCACAATGAGTGGATTCAGGTACGATGATTCTAACTGAAATAAGTCACACAGAAAAAGAAACATCATAAGATATCAGTAATACACGGAATGTAAACTTGGCTACACAGGAACTGAATTACAGAACAGAACAGGGTCTCAAATTTAGAAAACCAACTTATGCTTGTTTAAGGGTAAAGGTGAGTTGGGGTGCTGCATAAAACCAGAGATTGAAATGAGCACAGATAAAGTTCCTTAAGCCAAATATGGAATAGACAAGAGCTACTCCTTGCTCAACGAAATGGACTCAACACCGCATATTAAACGCCTAAGAATGTACCTGACTCTTAAGTATCTTAAAACCGATGGATTGCTATGTCTCCGAAAGAGAATCAAGCATGTGTACAGGGACATAAACGCAGCAGTGATAGGATTGGAGAGGTTCGGTGAGCAAATGAAGACCCTTTGAAGTCATATTGCATGGTACCCATTCCACGGGTTTCAACTACCCAGGTTTAAGGTATTCTTCCTTCAGCTAAAACATGCATGTGGAACCTAGAGTATGATCAACCATGTGATCGGGAGACGTGTTCAAATATGTCTCAGTTTTCGTACCCTGGTACTCGGGTGCAACATTCCAGACGCTTTACTAACACTCTCCCGACTTGGAGAGTCAGTCCCTTTAACCTCCTGTTTGGCCCAGTTTGCAATTTCTGCGGAAGATGAACAGGAATAGCGAGAACCAATGAGAGACTAGCTGGAGGTGTCTGGACGGGCAAATTTAACTCTCATTTCCCACCAGGAAGAGGAAATAACCAAAGGCTCAGCGTGCCGTGCCGGAACCAGATTAGGGCCTGAAGCCATCCTGCGGTGTTGCGGCCAGCTCACAAGAAAACGAGTTGAAGAAAGGAGCTCAGGGGCACTGTAATTCACAAACCTGCAGAGTTATAAATGACAACTATCGTCCAAAAATATACTGAAGTAAGGCTGTCAAGAGGACTTGAAAGCGGGGCAGAATTGCAGGAAACCGATTTCAGGCGGTAGACTGGAATTGCATTGAAAGCATAGGAAAAGAGGCAGAACGTCCACAATGATGCACTTGGCCAAAAAGGGCGTATGCGTTTTTTCCTGAATATATTCAGGAAAAAACGCATACGCCCTTTTTGGCCAACCAAGCAAGCTTGCAAAGGAAATCTGCACTACAATGAAGTCTCACTTCCCCCCCCCGCCCGGTCAAAAGGGCCATCTGAAAAAAGTGTAAAATCCAGAAAGGCAGGACAGGCCATGGAGAACTGGGAGCCTTGTTATGCTGATGGGCGGGATGTAAATTGCCAACAGACACTCGGGAGAAGTGTATGGTGTTTCCTGAAACATCTAAAAAACAAAGCAACAGAGCCTAGGGCACTTCCACTTATGGTCCTATAGCTTAGGGAAATTAAAATCAAAAAGACACAGCCACCCCAATGTTTGGGACGCCTCTGTTTACAAGAACCTCGTTTACCGTACAAGTTCAATATCACAGAAAGTGAAAAATGGATAAAGAACTTGTGGTACTTACGTACAATGCAGTATCACTCAGCAGTGAAATCTATGTCATCAGGCCCGTAGCAGCACAATGAGTGGATTCAGGTACGATGATTCTAACTGAAATAAGTCACACAGAAAAAGAAACATCATAAGATATCAGTAATACACGGAATGTAAACTTGGCTACACAGGAACTGAATTACAGAACAGAACAGGGTCTCAAATTTAGAAAACCAACTTATGCTTGTTTAAGGGTAAAGGTGAGTTGGGGTGCTGCATAAAACCAGAGATTGAAATGAGCACAGATAAAGTTCCTTAAGCCAAATATGGAATAGACAAGAGCTACTCCTTGCTCAACGAAATGGACTCAACACCGCATATTAAACGCCTAAGAATGTACCTGACTCTTAAGTATCTTAAAACCTATGGATTGCTATGTCTCCGAAAGAGAATCAAGCATGTGTACAGGGACATAAATGCAGCAGTGATAGGATTGGAGAGGTTCGGTGAGCAAATGAAGACCCTTTGAAGTCATATTGCATGGTACCCATTCCACGGGTTTCAACTACCCAGGTTTAAGGTATTCTTCCTTCAGCTAAAACATGCATGTGGAACCTAGAGTATGATCAACCATGTGATCGGGAGACGTGTTCAAATATGTCTCAGTTTTCGTACCCTGGTACTCGGGTGCAACATTCCAGACGCTTTACTAACACTCTCCCGACTTGGAGAGTCAGTCCCTTTAACCTCCTGTTTGGCCCAGTTTGCAATTTCTGCGGAAGATGAACAGGAATAGCGAGAACCAATGAGAGACTAGCTGGAGGTGTCTGGACGGGCAAATTTAACTCTCATTTCCCACCAGGAAGAGGAAATAACCAAAGGCTCAGCGTGCCGTGCCGGAACCAGATTAGGGCCTGAAGCCATCCTGCGGTGTTGCGGCCAGCTCACAAGAAAGCGAGTTGAAGAAAGGAGCTCAGGGGCACTGTAATTCACAAACCTGCAGAGTTATAAATGACAGCTATCGTCCAAAAATATACTGAAGTAAGGCTGCCAAGAGGACTTGAAAGCGGGGCAGAATTGCAGGAAACCGATTTCAGGAGGTAGACTGGAATTGCATTGAAAGCATAGGAAAAGAGGCAGAACGTCCACAATGATGCACTTGGCCAAAAGGGTGTATGCGTTTTTTCCTGAATATATTCAGGAAAAAACGCATACGCCCTTTTTGGCCAACCAAGCAAGCTTGCAAAGGAAATCTGCACTACAATGAAGTCTCACTTCCCCCCGGTCAAAAGGGCCATCTGAAAAAAGTGTAAAATCCAGAAAGGCAGGACAGGCCATGGAGAACTGGGAGCCTTGTTATGCTGATGTGCGGGATGTAAACTGCCAACAGACACTCGGGAGAAGTGTATGGTGTTTCCTGAAACATCTAAAAAACAAAGCAACAGAGCCTAGGCCACTTCCACTTATGGTCCTATAGCTTAGGGAAATTAAAATCAAAAAGACACAGCCACCCCAAAGTTTGGGACGCCTCTGTTTACAAGAACCTCGTTTACCGTACAAGTTCAATATCACAGAAAGTGAAAAATGGATAAAGAACTTGTGGTACTTACGTACAATGCAGTATCACTCAGCAGTGAAATCTATGTCATCAGGCCCGTAGCAGCACAATGAGTGGATTCAGGTACGATGATTCTAACTGAAATAAGTCACACAGAAACAGAAACATCATAAGATATCAGTAATACACGGAATGTAAACTTGGCTACACAGGAACTGAATTACAGAACAGAACAGGGTCTCAAATTTAGAAAACCAACTTATGCTTGTTTAAGGGTAAAGGTGAGTTGGGGTGCTGCATAAAACCAGAGATTGAAATGAGCACAGATAAAGTTCCTTAAGCCAAATATGGAATAGACAAGAGCTACTCCTTGCTCAACGAAATGGACTCAACACCGCATATTAAACGCCTAAGAATGTACCTGACTCTTAAGTATCTTAAAACCTATGGATTGCTATGTCTCCGAAAGAGAATCAAGCATGTGTACAGGGACATAAACGCAGCAGTGATAGGATTGGAGAGGTTCGGTGAGCAAATGAAGACCCTTTGAAGTCATATTGCATGGTACCCATTCCACGGGTTTCAACTACCCAGGTTTAAGGTATTCTTCCTTCAGCTAAAACATGCATGTGGAACCTAGAGTATGATCAACCATGTGATCGGGAGACGTGTTCAAATATGTCTCAGTTTTCGTACCCTGGTACTCGGGTGCAACATTCCAGACGCTTTACTAACACTCTCCCGACTTGGAGAGTCAGTCCCTTTAACCTCCTGTTTGGCCCAGTTTGCAATTTCTGCGGAAGATGAACAGGAATAGCGAGAACCAATGAGAGACTAGCTGGAGGTGTCTGGACGGGCAAATTTAACTCTCATTTCCCACCAGGAAGAGGAAATAACCAAAGGCTCAGCGTGCCGTGCCGGAACCAGATTAGGGCCTGAAGCCATCCTGCGGTGTTGCGGCCAGCTCACAAGAAAACGAGTTGAAGAAAGGAGCTCAGGGGCACTGTAATTCACAAACCTGCAGAGTTATAAATGACAACTATCGTCCAAAAATATACTGAAGTAAGGCTGCCAAGAGGACTTGAAAGCGGGGCAGAATTGCAGGAAACCGATTTCAGGAGGTAGACTGGAATTGCATTGAAAGCATAGGAAAAGAGGCAGAACGTCCACAATGATGCACTTGGCCAAAAAGGGCGTATGCGTTTTTTCCTGAATATATTCAGGAAAAAACGCATACGCCCTTTTTGGCCAACCAAGCAAGCTTGCAAAGGAAATCTGCACTACAATGAAGTCTCACTTCCCCCCGGTCAAAAGGGCCATCTGAAAAAAGTGTAAAATCCAGAAAGGCAGGACAGGCCATGGAGAACTGGGAGCCTTGTTATGCTGATGGGCGGGATGTAAACTGCCAACAGACACTCGGGAGAAGTGTATGGTGTTTCCTGAAACATCTAAAAAACAAAGCAACAGAGCCTAGGGCACTTCCACTTATGGTCCTATAGCTTAGGGAAATTAAAATCAAAAAGACACAGCCACCCCAATGTTTGGGACGCCTCTGTTTACAAGAACCTCGTTTACCGTACAAGTTCAATATCACAGAAAGTGAAAAATGGATAAAGAACTTGTGGTACTTACGTACAATGCAGTATCACTCAGCAGTGAAATCTATGTCATCAGGCCCGTAGCAGCACAATGAGTGGATTCAGGTACGATGATTCTAACTGAAATAAGTCACACAGAAAAAGAAACATCATAAGATATCAGTAATACACGGAATGTAAACTTGGCTACACAGGAACTGAATTACAGAACAGAACAGGGTCTCAAATTTAGAAAACCAACTTATGCTTGTTTAAGGGTAAAGGTGAGTTGGGGTGCTGCATAAAACCAGAGATTGAAATGAGCACAGATAAAGTTCCTTAAGCCAAATATGGAATAGACAAGAGCTACTCCTTGCTCAACGAAATGGACTCAACACCGCATATTAAACGCCTAAGAATGTACCTGACTCTTAAGTATCTTAAAACCTATGGATTGCTATGTCTCCGAAAGAGAATCAAGCATGTGTACAGGGACATAAACGCAGCAGTGATAGGATTGGAGAGGTTCGGTGAGCAAATGAAGACCCTTTGAAGTCATATTGCATGGTACCCATTCCACGGGTTTCAACTACCCAGGTTTAAGGTATTCTTCCTTCAGCTAAAACATGCATGTGGAACCTAGAGTATGATCAACCATGTGATCGGGAGACGTGTTCAAATATGTCTCAGTTTTCGTACCCTGGTACTCGGGTGCAACATTCCAGACGCTTTACTAACACTCTCCCGACTTGGAGAGTCAGTCCCTTTAACCTCCTGTTTGGCCCAGTTTGCAATTTCTGCGGAAGATGAACAGGAATAGCGAGAACCAATGAGAGACTAGCTGGAGGTGTCTGGACGGGCAAATTTAACTCTCATTTCCCACCAGGAAGAGGAAATAACCAAAGGCTCAGCGTGCCGTGCCGGAACCAGATTAGGGCCTGAAGCCATCCTGCGGTGTTGCGGCCAGCTCACAAGAAAACGAGTTGAAGAAAGGAGCTCAGGGGCACTGTAATTCACAAACCTGCAGAGTTATAAATGACAGCTATCGTCCAAAAATATACTGAAGTAAGGCTGCCAAGAGGACTTGAAAGCGGGGCAGAATTGCAGGAAACCGATTTCAGGAGGTAGACTGGAATTGCATTGAAAGCATAGGAAAAGAGGCAGAACGTCCACAATGATGCACTTGGCCAAAAAGGGCGTATGCGTTTTTTCCTGAATATATTCAGGAAAAACGCATACGCACTTTTTGGCCAACCAAGCAAGCTTGCAAAGGAAATCTGCACTACAATGAAGTCTCACTTCCCCCCGGTCAAAAGGGCCATCTGAAAAAAGTGTAAAATCCAGAAAGGCAGGACAGGCCATGGAGAACTGGGAGCCTTGTTATGCTGATGGGCGGGATGTAAACTGCCAACAGACACTCGGGAGAAGTGTATGGTGTTTCCTGAAACATCTAAAAAACAAAGCAACAGAGCCTAGGGCACTTCCACTTATGGTCCTATAGCTTAGGGAAATTAAAATCAAAAAGACACAGCCACCCCAATGTTTGGGACGCCTCTGTTTACAAGAACCTCGTTTACCGTACAAGTTCAATATCACAGAAAGTGAAAAATGGATAAAGAACTTGTGGTACTTACGTACAATGCAGTATCACTCAGCAGTGAAATCTATGTCATCAGGCCCGTAGCAGCACAATGAGTGGATTCAGGTACGATGATTCTAACTGAAATAAGTCACACAGAAACAGAAACATCATAAGATATCAGTAATACACGGAATGTAAACTTGGCTACACGGGAACTGAATTACAGAACAGAACAGGGTCTCAAATTTAGAAAACCAACTTATGCTTGTTTAAGGGTAAAGGTGAGTTGGGGTGCTGCATAAAACCAGAGATTGAAATGAGCACAGATAAAGTTCCTTAAGCCAAATATGGAATAGACAAGAGCTACTCCTTGCTCAACGAAATGGACTCAACACCGCATATTAAACGCCTAAGAATGTACCTGACTCTTAAGTATCTTAAAACCTATGGATTGCTATGTCTCCGAAAGAGAATCAAGCATGTGTACAGGGACATAAACGCAGCAGTGATAGGATTGGAGAGGTTCGGTGAGCAAATGAAGACCCTTTGAAGTCATATTGCATGGTACCCATTCCACGGGTTTCAACTACCCAGGTTTAAGGTATTCTTCCTTCAGCTAAAACATGCATGTGGAACCTAGAGTATGATCAACCATGTGATCGGGAGACGTGTTCAAATATGTCTCAGTTTTCGTACCCTGGTACTCGGGTGCAACATTCCAGACGCTTTACTAACACTCTCCCGACTTGGAGAGTCAGTCCCTTTAACCTCCTGTTTGGCCCAGTTTGCAATTTCTGCGGAAGATGAACAGGAATAGCGAGAACCAATGAGAGACTAGCTGGAGGTGTCTGGACGGGCAAATTTAACTCTCATTTCCCACCAGGAAGAGGAAATAACCAAAGGCTCAGCGTGCCGTGCCGGAACCAGATTAGGGCCTGAAGCCATCCTGCGGTGTTGCGGCCAGCTCACAAGAAAGCGAGTTGAAGAAAGGAGCTCAGGGGCACTGTAATTCACAAACCTGCAGAGTTATAAATGACAGCTATCGTCCAAAAATATACTGAAGTAAGGCTGCCAAGAGGACTTGAAAGCGGGGCAGAATTGCAGGAAACCGATTTCAGGAGGTAGACTGGAATTGCATTGAAAGCATAGGAAAAGAGGCAGAACGTCCACAATGATGCACTTGGCCAAAAAGGGCGTATGCGTTTTTTCCTGAATATATTCAGGAAAAAACGCATACGCCCTTTTTGGCCAACCAAGCAAGCTTGCAAAGGAAATCTGCACTACAATGAAGTCTCACTTCCCCCCGGTCAAAAGGGCCATCTGAAAAAAGTGTAAAATCCAGAAAGGCAGGACAGGCCATGGAGAACTGGGAGCCTTGTTATGCTGATGGGCGGGATGTAAACTGCCAACAGACACTCGGGAGAAGTGTATGGTGTTTCCTGAAACATCTAAAAAACAAAGCAACAGAGCCTAGGCCACTTCCACTTATGGTCCTATAGCTTAGGGAAATTAAAATCAAAAAGACACAGCCACCCCAATGTTTGGGACGCCTCTGTTTACAAGAACCTCGTTTACCGTACAAGTTCAATATCACAGAAAGTGAAAAATGGATAAAGAACTTGTGGTACTTACGTACAATGCAGTATCACTCAGCAGTGAAATCTATGTCATCAGGCCCGTAGCAGCACAATGAGTGGATTCAGGTACGATGATTCTAACTGAAATAAGTCACACAGAAAAAGAAACATCATAAGATATCAGTAATACACGGAATGTAAACTTGGCTACACAGGAACTGAATTACAGAACAGAACAGGGTCTCAAATTTAGAAAACCAACTTATGCTTGTTTAAGGGTAAAGGTGAGTTGGGGTGCTGCATAAAACCAGAGATTGAAATGAGCACAGATAAAGTTCCTTAAGCCAAATATGGAATAGACAAGAGCTACTCCTTGCTCAACGAAATGGACTCAACACCGCATATTAAACGCCTAAGAATGTACCTGACTCTTAAGTATCTTAAAACCTATGGATTGCTATGTCTCCGAAAGAGAATCAAGCATGTGTACAGGGACATAAACGCAGCAGTGATAGGATTGGAGAGGTTCGGTGAGCAAATGAAGACCCTTTGAAGTCATATTGCATGGTACCCATTCCACGGGTTTCAACTACCCAGGTTTAAGGTATTCTTTTTTCAGCTAAAACATGCATGTGGAACCTAGAGTATGATCAACCATGTGATCGGGAGACGTGTTCAAATATGTCTCAGTTTTCGTACCCTGGTACTCGGGTGCAACATTCCAGACGCTTTACTAACACTCTCCCCACTTGGAGAGTCAGTCCCTTTAACCTCCTGTTTGGCCCAGTTTGCAATTTCTGCGGAAGATGAACAGGAATAGCGAGAACCAATGAGAGACTAGCTGGAGGTGTCTGGACGGGCAAATTTAACTCTCATTTCCCACCAGGAAGAGGAAATAACCAAAGGCTCAGCGTGCCGTGCCGGAACCAGATTAGGGCCTGAAGCCATCCTGCGGTGTTGCGGCCAGCTCACAAGAAAACGAGTTGAAGAAAGGAGCTCAGGGGCACTGTAATTCACAACCTGCAGAGTTATAAATGACAACTATCGTCCAAAAATATACTGAAGTAAGGCTGCCAAGAGGACTTGAAAGCGGGGCAGAATTGCAGGAAACCGATTTCAGGAGGTAGACTGGAATTGCATTGAAAGCATAGGAAAAGAGGCAGAACGTCCACAATGATGCACTTGGCCAAAAAGGGCGTATGCGTTTTTTCCTGAATATATTCAGGAAAAAACGCATACGCCCTTTTTGGCCAACCAAGCAAGCTTGCAAAGGAAATCTGCACTACAATGAAGTCTCACTTCCCCCCGGTCAAAAGGGCCATCTGAAAAAAGTGTAAAATCCAGAAAGGCAGGACAGGCCATGGAGAACTGGGAGCCTTGTTATGCTGATGGGCGGGATGTAAACTGCCAACAGACACTCGGGAGAAGTGTATGGTGTTTCCTGAAACATCTAAAAAACAAAGCAACAGAGCCTAGGGCACTTCCACTTATGGTCCTATAGCTTAGGGAAACTAAAATCAAAAAGACACAGCCACCCCAATGTTTGGGACGCCTCTGTTTACAAGAACCTCGTTTACCGTACAAGTTCAATATCACAGAAAGTGAAAAATGGATAAAGAACTTGTGGTACTTACGTACAATGCAGTATCACTCAGCAGTGAAATCTATGTCATCAGGCCCGTAGCAGCACAATGAGTGGATTCAGGTACGATGATTCTAACTGAAATAAGTCACACAGAAACAGAAACATCATAAGATATCAGTAATACACGGAATGTAAACTTGGCTACACAGGAACTGAATTACAGAACAGAACAGGGTCTCAAATTTAGAAAACCAACTTATGCTTGTTTAAGGGTAAAGGTGAGTTGGGGTGCTGCATAAAACCAGAGATTGAAATGAGCACAGATAAAGTTCCTTAAGCCAAATATGGAATAGACAAGAGCTACTCCTTGCTCAACGAAATGGACTCAACACCGCATATTAAACGCCTAAGAATGTACCTGACTCTTAATTATCTTAAAACCTATGGATTGCTATGTCTCCGAAAGAGAATCAAACATGTGTACAGGGACATAAACGCAGCAGTGATAGGATTGGAGAGGTTCGGTGAGCAAATGAAGACCCTTTGAAGTCATATTGCATGGTACCCATTCCACGGGTTTCAACTACCCAGGTTTAAGGTATTCTTCCTTCAGCTAAAACATGCATGTGGAACCTAGAGTATGATCAACCATGTGATCGGGAGACGTGTTCAAATATGTCTCAGTTTTCGTACCCTGGTACTCGGGTGCAACATTCCAGACGCTTTACTAACACTCTCCCGACTTGGAGAGTCAGTCCCTTTAACCTCCTGTTTGGCCCAGTTTGCAATTTCTGCGGAAGATGAACAGGAATAGCGAGAACCAATGAGAGACTAGCTGGAGGTGTCTGGACGGGCAAATTTAACTCTCATTTCCCACCAGGAAGAGGAAATAACCAAAGGCTCAGCGTGCCGTGCCGGAACCAGATTAGGGCCTGAAGCCATCCTGCGGTGTTGCGGCCAGCTCACAAGAAAGCGAGTTGAAGAAAGGAGCTCAGGGGCACTGTAATTCACAAACCTGCAGAGTTATAAATGACAGCTATCGTCCAAAAATATACTGAAGTAAGGCTGCCAAGAGGACTTGAAAGCGGGGCAGAATTGCAGGAAACCGATTTCAGGAGGTAGACTGGAATTGCATTGAAAGCATAGGAAAAGAGGCAGAACGTCCACAATGATGCACTTGGCCAAAAAGGGCGTATGCGTTTTTTCCTGAATATATTCAGGAAAAAACGCATACGCACTTTTTGGCCAACCAAGCAAGCTTGCAAAGGAAATCTGCACTACAATGAAGTCTCACTTCCCCCCGGTCAAAAGGGCCATCTGAAAAAAGTGTAAAATCCAGAAAGGCAGGACAGGCCATGGAGAACTGGGAGCCTTGTTATGCTGATGGGCGGGATGTAAATTGCCAACAGACACTCGGGAGAAGTGTATGGTGTTTCCTGAAACATCTAAAAAACAAAGCAACAGAGCCTAGGGCACTTCCACTTATGGTCCTATAGCTTAGGGAAATTAAAATCAAAAAGACACAGCCACCCCAATGTTTGGGACGCCTCTGTTTACAAGAACCTCGTTTACCGTACAAGTTCAATATCACAGAAAGTGAAAAATGGATAAAGAACTTGTGGTACTTACGTACAATGCAGTATCACTCAGCAGTGAAATCTATGTCATCAGGCCCGTAGCAGCACAATGAGTGGATTCAGGTACGATGATTCTAACTGAAATAAGTCACACAGAAAAAGAAACATCATAAGATATCAGTAATACACGGAATGTAAACTTGGCTACACAGGAACTGAATTACAGAACAGAACAGGGTCTCAAATTTAGAAAACCAACTTATGCTTGTTTAGGGGTAAAGGTGAGTTGGGGTGCTGCATAAAACCAGAGATTGAAATGAGCACAGATAAAGTTCCTTAAGCCAAATATGGAATAGACAAGAGCTACTCCTTGCTCAACGAAATGGACTCAACACCGCATATTAAACGCCTAAGAATGTACCTGACTCTTAAGTATCTTAAAACCTATGGATTGCTATGTCTCCGAAAGAGAATCAAGCATGTGTACAGGGACATAAACGCAGCAGTGATAGGATTGGAGAGGTTCGGTGAACAAATGAAGACCCTTTGAAGTCATATTGCATGGTACCCATTCCACGGGTTTCAACTACCCAGGTTTAAGGTATTCTTCCTTCAGCTAAAACATGCATGTGGAACCTAGAGTATGATCAACCATGTGATCGGGAGACGTGTTCAAATATGTCTCAGTTTTCGTACCCTGGTACTCGGGTGCAACATTCCAGACGCTTTACTAACACTCTCCCCACTTGAGAGTCAGTCCCTTTAACCTCCTGTTTGGCCCAGTTTGCAATTTCTGCGGAAGATGAACAGGAATAGCGAGAACCAATGAGAGACTAGCTGGAGGTGTCTGGACGGGCAAATTTAACTCTCATTTCCCACCAGGAAGAGGAAATAACCAAAGGCTCAGCGTGCCGTGCCGGAACCAGATTAGGGCCTGAAGCCATCCTGCGGTGTTGCGGCCAGCTCACAAGAAAACGAGTTGAAGAAAGGAGCTCAGGGGCACTGTAATTCACAAACCTGCAGAGTTATAAATGACAACTATCGTCCAAAAATATACTGAAGTAAGGCTGCCAAGAGGACTTGAAAGCGGGGCAGAATTGCAGGAAACCGATTTCAGGAGGTAGACTGGAATTGCATTGAAAGCATAGGAAAAGAGGCAGAACGTCCACAATGATGCACTTGGCCAAAAAGGGCGTATGCGTTTTTTCCTGAATATATTCAGGAAAAAACACATACGCCCTTTTTGGCCAACCAAGCAAGCTTGCAAAGGAAATCTGCACTACAATGAAGTCTCACTTCCCCCCGGTCAAAAGGGCCATCTGAAAAAAGTGTAAAATCCAGAAAGGCAGGACAGGCCATGGAGAACTGGGAGCCTTGTTATGCTGATGGGCGGGATGTAAACTGCCAACAGACACTCGGGAGAAGTGTATGGTGTTTCCTGAAACATCTAAAAAACAAAGCAACAGAGCCTAGGGCACTTCCACTTATGGTCCTATAGCTTAGGGAAACTAAAATCAAAAAGACACAGCCACCCCAATGTTTGGGACGCCTCTGTTTACAAGAACCTCGTTTACCGTACAAGTTCAATATCACAGAAAGTGAAAAATGGATAAAGAACTTGTGGTACTTACGTACAATGCAGTATCACTCAGCAGTGAAATCTATGCCATCAGGCCCGTAGCAGCACAATGAGTGGATTCAGGTACGATGATTCTAACTGAAATAAGTCACACAGAAAAAGAAACATCATAAGATATCAGTAATACACGGAATGTAAACTTGGCTACACAGGAACTGAATTACAGAACAGAACAGGGTCTCAAATTTAGAAAACCAACTTATGCTTGTTTAAGGGTAAAGGTGAGTTGGGGTGCTGCATAAAACCAGAGATTGAAATGAGCACAGATAAAGTTCCTTAAGCCAAATATGGAATAGACAAGAGCTACTCCTTGCTCAACGAAATGGACTCAACACCGCATATTAAACGCCTAAGAATGTACCTGACTCTTAAGTATCTTAAAACCTATGGATTGCTATGTCTCCGAAAGAGAATCAAGCATGTGTACAGGGACATAAACGCAGCAGTGATAGGATTGGAGAGGTTCGGTGAGCAAATGAAGACCCTTTGAAGTCATATTGCATGGTACCCATTCCACGGGTTTCAACTACCCAGGTTTAAGGTATTCTTCCTTCAGCTAAAACATGCATGTGGAACCTAGAGTATGATCAACCATGTGATCGGGAGACATGTTCAAATATGTCTCAGTTTTCGTACCCTGGTACTCGGGTGCAACATTCCAGACGCTTTACTAACACTCTCCCGACTTGGAGAGTCAGTCCGTTTAACCTCCTGTTTGGCCCAGTTTGCAATTTCTGCGGAAGATGAACAGGAATAGCGAGAACCAATGAGAGACTAGCTGGAGGTGTCTGGACGGGCAAATTTAACTCTCATTTCCCACCAGGAAGAGGAAATAACCAAAGGCTCAGCGTGCCGTGCCGGAACCAGATTAGGGCCTGAAGCCATCCTGCGGTGTTGCGGCCAGCTCACAAGAAAGCGAGTTGAAGAAAGGAGCTCAGGGGCACTGTAATTCACAAACCTGCAGAGTTATAAATGACAGCTATCGTCCAAAAATATACTGAAGTAAGGCTGCCAAGAGGACTTGAAAGCGGGGCAGAATTGCAGGAAACCGATTTCAGGAGGTAGACTGGAATTGCATTGAAAGCATAGGAAAAGAGGCAGAACGTCCACAATGATGCACTTGGCCAAAAAGGGCGTATGCGTTTTTTCCTGAATATATTCAGGAAAAAACGCATACGCCCTTTTTGGCCAACCAAGCAAGCTTGCAAAGGAAATCTGCACTACAATGAAGTCTCACTTCCCCCCGGTCAAAAGGGCCATCTGAAAAAAGTGTAAAATCCAGAAAGGCAGGACAGGCCATGGAGAACTGGGAGCCTTGTTATGCTGATGGGCGGGATGTAAACTGCCAACAGACACTCGGGAGAAGTGTATGGTGTTTCCTGAAACATCTAAAAAACAAAGCAACAGAGCCTAGGCCACTTCCACTTATGGTCCTATAGCTTAGGGAAATTAAAATCAAAAAGACACAGCCACCCCAAAGTTTGGGACGCCTCTGTTTACAAGAACCTCGTTTACCGTACAAGTTCAATATCACAGAAAGTGAAAAATGGATAAAGAACTTGTGGTACTTACGTACAATGCAGTATCACTCAGCAGTGAAATCTATGTCATCAGGCCCGTAGCAGCACAATGAGTGGATTCAGGTACGATGATTCTAACTGAAATAAGTCACACAGAAACAGAAACATCATAAGATATCAGTAATACACGGAATGTAAACTTGGCTACACAGGAACTGAATTACAGAACAGAACAGGGTCTCAAATTTAGAAAACCAACTTATGCTTGTTTAAGGGTAAAGGTGAGTTGGGGTGCTGCATAAAACCAGAGATTGAAATGAGCACAGATAAAGTTCCTTAAGCCAAATATGGAATAGACAAGAGCTACTCCTTGCTCAACGAAATGGACTCAACACCGCATATTAAACGCCTAAGAATGTACCTGACTCTTAAGTATCTTAAAACCTATGGATTGCTATGTCTCCGAAAGAGAATCAAGCATGTGTACAGGGACATAAACGCAGCAGTGATAGGATTGGAGAGGTTCGGTGAGCAAATGAAGACCCTTTGAAGTCATATTGCATGGTACCCATTCCACGGGTTTCAACTACCCAGGTTTAAGGTATTCTTCCTTCAGCTAAAACATGCATGTGGAACCTAGAGTATGATCAACCATGTGATCGGGAGACGTGTTCAAATATGTCTCAGTTTTCGTACCCTGGTACTCGGGTGCAACATTCCAGACGCTTTACTAACACTCTCCCGACTTGGAGAGTCAGTCCCTTTAACCTCCTGTTTGGCCCAGTTTGCAATTTCTGCGGAAGATGAACAGGAATAGCGAGAACCAATGAGAGACTAGCTGGAGGTGTCTGGACGGGCAAATTTAACTCTCATTTCCCACCAGGAAGAGGAAATAACCAAAGGCTCAGCGTGCCGTGCCGGAACCAGATTAGGGCCTGAAGCCATCCTGCGGTGTTGCGGCCAGCTCACAAGAAAACGAGTTGAAGAAAGGAGCTCAGGGGCACTGTAATTCACAAACCTGCAGAGTTATAAATGACAACTATCGTCCAAAAATATACTGAAGTAAGGCTGCCAAGAGGACTTGAAAGCGGGGCAGAATTGCAGGAAACCGATTTCAGGAGGTAGACTGGAATTGCATTGAAAGCATAGGAAAAGAGGCAGAACGTCCACAATGATGCACTTGGCCAAAAAGGGCGTATGCGTTTTTTCCTGAATATATTCAGGAAAAAACGCATACGCCCTTTTTGGCCAACCAAGCAAGCTTGCAAAGGAAATCTGCACTACAATGAAGTCTCACTTCCCCCCGGTCAAAAGGGCCATCTGAAAAAAGTGTAAAATCCAGAAAGGCAGGACAGGCCATGGAGAACTGGGAGCCTTGTTATGCTGATGGGCGGGATGTAAACTGCCAACAGACACTCGGGAGAAGTGTATGGTGTTTCCTGAAACATCTAAAAAACAAAGCAACAGAGCCTAGGGCACTTCCACTTATGGTCCTATAGCTTAGGGAAATTAAAATCAAAAAGACACAGCCACCCCAATGTTTGGGACGCCTCTGTTTACAAGAACCTCGTTTACCGTACAAGTTCAATATCACAGAAAGTGAAAAATGGATAAAGAACTTGTGGTACTTACGTACAATGCAGTATCACTCAGCAGTGAAATCTATGTCATCAGGCCCGTAGCAGCACAATGAGTGGATTCAGGTACGATGATTCTAACTGAAATAAGTCACACAGAAAAAGAAACATCATAAGATATCAGTAATACACGGAATGTAAACTTGGCTACACAGGAACTGAATTACAGAACAGAACAGGGTCTCAAATTTAGAAAACCAACTTATGCTTGTTTAAGGGTAAAGGTGAGTTGGGGTGCTGCATAAAACCAGAGATTGAAATGAGCACAGATAAAGTTCCTTAAGCCAAATATGGAATAGACAAGAGCTACTCCTTGCTCAACGAAATGGACTCAACACCGCATATTAAACGCCTAAGAATGTACCTGACTCTTAAGTATCTTAAAACCTATGGATTGCTATGTCTCCGAAAGAGAATCAAGCATGTGTACAGGGACATAAACGCAGCAGTGATAGGATTGGAGAGGTTCGGTGAGCAAATGAAGACCCTTTGAAGTCATATTGCATGGTACCCATTCCACGGGTTTCAACTACCCAGGTTTAAGGTATTCTTCCTTCAGCTAAAACATGCATGTGGAACCTAGAGTATGATCAACCATGTGATCGGGAGACGTGTTCAAATATGTCTCAGTTTTCGTACCCTGGTACTCGGGTGCAACATTCCAGACGCTTTACTAACACTCTCCCGACTTGGAGAGTCAGTCCCTTTAACCTCCTGTTTGGCCCAGTTTGCAATTTCTGCGGAAGATGAACAGGAATAGCGAGAACCAATGAGAGACTAGCTGGAGGTGTCTGGACGGGCAAATTTAACTCTCATTTCCCACCAGGAAGAGGAAATAACCAAAGGCTCAGCGTGCCGTGCCGGAACCAGATTAGGGCCTGAAGCCATCCTGCGGTGTTGCGGCCAGCTCACAAGAAAACGAGTTGAAGAAAGGAGCTCAGGGGCACTGTAATTCACAAACCTGCAGAGTTATAAATGACAACTATCGTCCAAAAATATACTGAAGTAAGGCTGCCAAGAGGACTTGAAAGCGGGGCAGAATTGCAGGAAACCGATTTCAGGAGGTAGACTGGAATTGCATTGAAAGCATAGGAAAAGAGGCAGAACGTCCACAATGATGCACTTGGCCAAAAAGGGCGTATGCGTTTTTTCCTGAATATATTCAGGAAAAACGCATACGCACTTTTTGGCCAACCAAGCAAGCTTGCAAAGGAAATCTGCACTACAATGAAGTCTCACTTCCCCCCGGTCAAAAGGGCCATCTGAAAAAAGTGTAAAATCCAGAAAGGCAGGACAGGCCATGGAGAACTGGGAGCCTTGTTATGCTGATGGGCGGGATGTAAACTGCCAACAGACACTCGGGAGAAGTGTATGGTGTTTCCTGAAACATCTAAAAAACAAAGCAACAGAGCCTAGGGCACTTCCACTTATGGTCCTATAGCTTAGGGAAATTAAAATCAAAAAGACACAGCCACCCCAATGTTTGGGACGCCTCTGTTTACAAGAACCTCGTTTACCGTACAAGTTCAATATCACAGAAAGTGAAAAATGGATAAAGAACTTGTGGTACTTACGTACAATGCAGTATCACTCAGCAGTGAAATCTATGTCATCAGGCCCGTAGCAGCACAATGAGTGGATTCAGGTACGATGATTCTAACTGAAATAAGTCACACAGAAACAGAAACATCATAAGATATCAGTAATACACGGAATGTAAACTTGGCTACACAGGAACTGAATTACAGAACAGAACAGGGTCTCAAATTTAGAAAACCAACTTATGCTTGTTTAAGGGTAAAGGTGAGTTGGGGTGCTGCATAAAACCAGAGATTGAAATGAGCACAGATAAAGTTCCTTAAGCCAAATATGGAATAGACAAGAGCTACTCCTTGCTCAACGAAATGGACTCAACACCGCATATTAAACGCCTAAGAATGTACCTGACTCTTAAGTATCTTAAAACCTATGGATTGCTATGTCTCCGAAAGAGAATCAAGCATGTGTACAGGGACATAAACGCAGCAGTGATAGGATTGGAGAGGTTCGGTGAGCAAATGAAGACCCTTTGAAGTCATATTGCATGGTACCCATTCCACGGGTTTCAACTACCCAGGTTTAAGGTATTCTTCCTTCAGCTAAAACATGCATGTGGAACCTAGAGTATGATCAACCATGTGATCGGGAGACGTGTTCAAATATGTCTCAGTTTTCGTACCCTGGTACTCGGGTGCAACATTCCAGACGCTTTACTAACACTCTCCCGACTTGGAGAGTCAGTCCCTTTAACCTCCTGTTTGGCCCAGTTTGCAATTTCTGCGGAAGATGAACAGGAATAGCGAGAACCAATGAGAGACTAGCTGGAGGTGTCTGGACGGGCAAATTTAACTCTCATTTCCCACCAGGAAGAGGAAATAACCAAAGGCTCAGCGTGCCGTGCCGGAACCAGATTAGGGCCTGAAGCCATCCTGCGGTGTTGCGGCCAGCTCACAAGAAAGCGAGTTGAAGAAAGGAGCTCAGGGGCACTGTAATTCACAAACCTGCAGAGTTATAAATGACAGCTATCGTCCAAAAATATACTGAAGTAAGGCTGCCAAGAGGACTTGAAAGCGGGGCAGAATTGCAGGAAACCGATTTCAGGAGGTAGACTGGAATTGCATTGAAAGCATAGGAAAAGAGGCAGAACGTCCACAATGATGCACTTGGCCAAAAAGGGCGTATGCGTTTTTTCCTGAATATATTCAGGAAAAAACGCATACGCCCTTTTTGGCCAACCAAGCAAGCTTGCAAAGGAAATCTGCACTACAATGAAGTCTCACTTCCCCCCGGTCAAAAGGGCCATCTGAAAAAAGTGTAAAATCCAGAAAGGCAGGACAGGCCATGGAGAACTGGGAGCCTTGTTATGCTGATGGGCGGGATGTAAACTGCCAACAGACACTCGGGAGAAGTGTATGGTGTTTCCTGAAACATCTAAAAAACAAAGCAACAGAGCCTAGGCCACTTCCACTTATGGTCCTATAGCTTAGGGAAATTAAAATCAAAAAGACACAGCCACCCCAATGTTTGGGACGCCTCTGTTTACAAGAACCTCGTTTACCGTACAAGTTCAATATCACAGAAAGTGAAAAATGGATAAAGAACTTGTGGTACTTACGTACAATGCAGTATCACTCAGCAGTGAAATCTATGTCATCAGGCCCGTAGCAGCACAATGAGTGGATTCAGGTACGATGATTCTAACTGAAATAAGTCACACAGAAAAAGAAACATCATAAGATATCAGTAATACACGGAATGTAAACTTGGCTACACAGGAACTGAATTACAGAACAGAACAGGGTCTCAAATTTAGAAAACCAACTTATGCTTGTTTAAGGGTAAAGGTGAGTTGGGGTGCTGCATAAAACCAGAGATTGAAATGAGCACAGATAAAGTTCCTTAAGCCAAATATGGAATAGACAAGAGCTACTCCTTGCTCAACGAAATGGACTCAACACCGCATATTAAACGCCTAAGAATGTACCTGACTCTTAAGTATCTTAAAACCTATGGATTGCTATGTCTCCGAAAGAGAATCAAGCATGTGTACAGGGACATAAACGCAGCAGTGATAGGATTGGAGAGGTTCGGTGAGCAAATGAAGACCCTTTGAAGTCATATTGCATGGTACCCATTCCACGGGTTTCAACTACCCAGGTTTAAGGTATTCTTCCTTCAGCTAAAACATGCATGTGGAACCTAGAGTATGATCAACCATGTGATCGGGAGACATGTTCAAATATGTCTCAGTTTTCGTACCCTGGTACTCGGGTGCAACATTCCAGACGCTTTACTAACACTCTCCCGACTTGGAGAGTCAGTCCGTTTAACCTCCTGTTTGGCCCAGTTTGCAATTTCTGCGGAAGATGAACAGGAATAGCGAGAACCAATGAGAGACTAGCTGGAGGTGTCTGGACGGGCAAATTTAACTCTCATTTCCCACCAGGAAGAGGAAATAACCAAAGGCTCAGCGTGCCGTGCCGGAACCAGATTAGGGCCTGAAGCCATCCTGCGGTGTTGCGGCCAGCTCACAAGAAAGCGAGTTGAAGAAAGGAGCTCAGGGGCACTGTAATTCACAAACCTGCAGAGTTATAAATGACAGCTATCGTCCAAAAATATACTGAAGTAAGGCTGCCAAGAGGACTTGAAAGCGGGGCAGAATTGCAGGAAACCGATTTCAGGAGGTAGACTGGAATTGCATTGAAAGCATAGGAAAAGAGGCAGAACGTCCACAATGATGCACTTGGCCAAAAAGGGCGTATGCGTTTTTTCCTGAATATATTCAGGAAAAAACGCATACGCCCTTTTTGGCCAACCAAGCAAGCTTGCAAAGGAAATCTGCACTACAATGAAGTCTCACTTCCCGCCGGTCAAAAGGGCCATCTGAAAAAAGTGTAAAATCCAGAAAGGCAGGACAGGCCATGGAGAACTGGGAGCCTTGTTATGCTGATGGGCGGGATGTAAATTGCCAACAGACACTCGGGAGAAGTGTATGGTGTTTCCTGAAACATCTAAAAAACAAAGCAACAGAGCCTAGGGCACTTCCACTTATGGTCCTATAGCTTAGGGAAATTAAAATCAAAAAGACACAGCCACCCCAATGTTTGGGACGCCTCTGTTTACAAGAACCTCGTTTACCGTACAAGTTCAATATCACAGAAAGTGAAAAATGGATAAAGAACTTGTGGTACTTACGTACAATGCAGTATCACTCAGCAGTGAAATCTATGTCATCAGGCCCGTAGCAGCACAATGAGTGGATTCAGGTACGATGATTCTAACTGAAATAAGTCACACAGAAACAGAAACATCATAAGATATCAGTAATACACGGAATGTAAACTTGGCTACACAGGAACTGAATTACAGAACAGAACAGGGTCTCAAATTTAGAAAACCAACTTATGCTTGTTTAAGGGTAAAGGTGAGTTGGGGTGCTGCATAAAACCAGAGATTGAAATGAGCACAGATAAAGTTCCTTAAGCCAAATATGGAATAGACAAGAGCTACTCCTTGCTCAACGAAATGGACTCAACACCGCATATTAAACGCCTAAGAATGTACCTGACTCTTAAGTATCTTAAAACCTATGGATTGCTATGTCTCCGAAAGAGAATCAAGCATGTGTACAGGGACATAAACGCAGCAGTGATAGGATTGGAGAGGTTCGGTGAGCAAATGAAGACCCTTTGAAGTCATATTGCATGGTACCCATTCCACGGGTTTCAACTACCCAGGTTTAAGGTATTCTTCCTTCAGCTAAAACATGCATGTGGAACCTAGAGTATGATCAACCATGTGATCGGGAGACGTGTTCAAATATGTCTCAGTTTTCGTACCCTGGTACTCGGGTGCAACATTCCAGACGCTTTACTAACACTCTCCCGACTTGGAGAGTCAGTCCCTTTAACCTCCTGTTTGGCCCAGTTTGCAATTTCTGCGGAAGATGAACAGGAATAGCGAGAACCAATGAGAGACTAGCTGGAGGTGTCTGGACGGGCAAATTTAACTCTCATTTCCCACCAGGAAGAGGAAATAACCAAAGGCTCAGCGTGCCGTGCCGGAACCAGATTAGGGCCTGAAGCCATCCTGCGGTGTTGCGGCCAGCTCACAAGAAAACGAGTTGAAGAAAGGAGCTCAGGGGCACTGTAATTCACAAACCTGCAGAGTTATAAATGACAACTATCGTCCAAAAATATACTGAAGTAAGGCTGCCAAGAGGACTTGAAAGCGGGGCAGAATTGCAGGAAACCGATTTCAGGAGGTAGACTGGAATTGCATTGAAAGCATAGGAAAAGAGGCAGAACGTCCACAATGATGCACTTGGACAAAAAGGGCGTATGCGTTTTTTCCTGAATATATTCAGGAAAAAACGCATACGCACTTTTTGGCCAACCAAGCAAGCTTGCAAAGGAAATCTGCACTACAATGAAGTCTCACTTCCCCCCGGTCAAAAGGGCCATCTGAAAAAAGTGTAAAATCCAGAAAGGCAGGACAGGCCATGGAGAACTGGGAGCCTTGTTATGCTGATGGGCGGGATGTAAACTGCCAACAGACACTCGGGAGAAGTGTATGGTGTTTCCTGAAACATCTAAAAAACAAAGCAACAGAGCCTAGGGCACTTCCACTTATGGTCCTATAGCTTAGGGAAATTAAAATCAAAAAGACACAGCCACCCCAATGTTTGGGACGCCTCTGTTTACAAGAACCTCGTTTACCGTACAAGTTCAATATCACAGAAAGTGAAAAATGGATAAAGAACTTGTGGTACTTACGTACAATGCAGTATCACTCAGCAGTGAAATCTATGTCATCAGGCCCGTAGCAGCACAATGAGTGGATTCAGGTACGATGATTCTAACTGAAATAAGTCACACAGAAAAAGAAACATCATAAGATATCAGTAATACACGGAATGTAAACTTGGCTACACAGGAACTGAATTACAGAACAGAACAGGGTCTCAAATTTAGAAAACCAACTTATGCTTGTTTAAGGGTAAAGGTGAGTTGGGGTGCTGCATAAAACCAGAGATTGAAATGAGCACAGATAAAGTTCCTTAAGCCAAATATGGAATAGACAAGAGCTACTCCTTGCTCAACGAAATGGACTCAACACCGCATATTAAACGCCTAAGAATGTACATGACTCTTAAGTATCTTAAAACCTATGGATTGCTATGTCTCCGAAAGAGAATCAAGCATGTGTACAGGGACATAAACGCAGCAGTGATAGGATTGGAGAGGTTCGGTGAGCAAATGAAGACCCTTTGAAGTCATATTGCATGGTACCCATTCCACGGGTTTCAACTACCCAGGTTTAAGGTATTCTTCCTTCAGCTAAAACATGCATGTGGAACCTAGAGTATGATCAACCATGTGATCGGGAGACGTGTTCAAATATGTCTCAGTTTTCGTACCCTGGTACTCGGGTGCAACATTCCAGACGCTTTACTAACACTCTCCCGACTTGGAGAGTCAGTCCCTTTAACCTCCTGTTTGGCCCAGTTTGCAATTTCTGCGGAAGATGAACAGGAATAGCGAGAACCAATGAGAGACTAGCTGGAGGTGTCTGGACGGGCAAATTTAACTCTCATTTCCCACCAGGAAGAGGAAATAACCAAAGGCTCAGCGTGCCGTGCCGGAACCAGATTAGGGCCTGAAGCCATCCTGCGGTGTTGCGGCCAGCTCACAAGAAAACGAGTTGAAGAAAGGAGCTCAGGGGCACTGTAATTCACAAACCTGCAGAGTTATAAATGACAACTATCGTCCAAAAATATACTGAAGTAAGGCTGCCAAGAGGACTTGAAAGCGGGGCAGAATTGCAGGAAACCGATTTCAGGAGGTAGACTGGAATTGCATTGAAAGCATAGGAAAAGAGGCAGAACGTCCACAATGATGCACTTGGACAAAAAGGGCGTATGCGTTTTTTCCTGAATATATTCAGGAAAAAACGCATACGCACTTTTTGGCCAACCAAGCAAGCTTGCAAAGGAAATCTGCACTACAATGAAGTCTCACTTCCCCCCGGTCAAAAGGGCCATCTGAAAAAAGTGTAAAATCCAGAAAGGCAGGACAGGCCATGGAGAACTGGGAGCCTTGTTATGCTGATGGGCGGGATGTAAACTGCCAACAGACACTCGGGAGAAGTGTATGGTGTTTCCTGAAACATCTAAAAAACAAAGCAACAGAGCCTAGGGCACTTCCACTTATGGTCCTATAGCTTAGGGAAATTAAAATCAAAAAGACACAGCCACCCCAATGTTTGGGACGCCTCTGTTTACAAGAACCTCGTTTACCGTACAAGTTCAATATCACAGAAAGTGAAAAATGGATAAAGAACTTGTGGTACTTACGTACAATGCAGTATCACTCAGCAGTGAAATCTATGCCATCAGGCCCGTAGCAGCACAATGAGTGGATTCAGGTACGATGATTCTAACTGAAATAAGTCACACAGAAAAAGAAACATCATAAGATATCAGTAATACACGGAATGTAAACTTGGCTACACAGGAACTGAATTACAGAACAGAACAGGGTCTCAAATTTAGAAAACCAACTTATGCTTGTTTAAGGGTAAAGGTGAGTTGGGGTGCTGCATAAAACCAGAGATTGAAATGAGCACAGATAAAGTTCCTTAAGCCAAATATGGAATAGACAAGAGCTACTCCTTGCTCAACGAAATGGACTCAACACCGCATATTAAACGCCTAAGAATGTACCTGACTCTTAAGTATCTTAAAACCTATGGATTGCTATGTCTCCGAAAGAGAATCAAGCATGTGTACACGGACATAAACGCAGCAGTGATAGGATTGGAGAGGTTCGGTGAGCAAATGAAGACCCTTTGAAGTCATATTGCATGGTACCCATTCCACGGGTTTCAACTACCCAGGTTTAAGGTATTCTTCCTTCAGCTAAAACATGCATGTGGAACCTAGAGTATGATCAACCATGTGATCGGGAGACGTGTTCAAATATGTCTCAGTTTTCGTACCCTGGTACTCGGGTGCAACATTCCAGACGCTTTACTAACACTCTCCCGACTTGGAGAGTCAGTCCCTTTAACCTCCTGTTTGGCCCAGTTTGCAATTTCTGCGGAAGATGAACAGGAATAGCGAGAACCAATGAGAGACTAGCTGGAGGTGTCTGGACGGGCAAATTTAACTCTCATTTCCCACCAGGAAGAGGAAATAACCAAAGGCTCAGCGTGCCGTGCCGGAACCAGATTAGGGCCTGAAGCCATCCTGCGGTGTTGCGGCCAGCTCACAAGAAAACGAGTTGAAGAAAGGAGCTCAGGGGCACTGTAATTCACAAACCTGCAGAGTTATAAATGACAACTATCGTCCAAAAATATACTGAAGTAAGGCTGCCAAGAGGACTTGAAAGCGGGGCAGAATTGCAGGAAACCGATTTCAGGAGGTAGACTGGAATTGCATTGAAAGCATAGGAAAAGAGGCAGAACGTCCACAATGATGCACTTGGCCAAAAAGGGCGTATGCGTTTTTTCCTGAATATATTCAGGAAAAAACGCATACGCCCTTTTTGGCCAACCAAGCAAGCTTGCAAAGGAAATCTGCACTACAATGAAGTCTCACTTCCCCCCGGTCAAAAGGGCCATCTGAAAAAAGTGTAAAATCCAGAAAGGCAGGACAGGCCATGGAGAACTGGGAGCCTTGTTATGCTGATGGGCGGGATGTAAACTGCCAACAGACACTCGGGAGAAGTGTATGGTGTTTCCTGAAACATCTAAAAAACAAAGCAACAGAGCCTAGGGCACTTCCACTTATGGTCCTATAGCTTAGGGAAACTAAAATCAAAAAGACACAGCCACCCCAATGTTTGGGACGCCTCTGTTTACAAGAACCTCGTTTACCGTACAAGTTCAATATCACAGAAAGTGAAAAATGGATAAAGAACTTGTGGTACTTACGTACAATGCAGTATCACTCAGCAGTGAAATCTATGTCATCAGGCCCGTAGCAGCACAATGAGTGGATTCAGGTACGATGATTCTAACTGAAATAAGTCACACAGAAAAAGAAACATCATAAGATATCAGTAATACACGGAATGTAAACTTGGCTACACGGGAACTGAATTACAGAACAGAACAGGGTCTCAAATTTAGAAAACCAACTTATGCTTGTTTAAGGGTAAAGGTGAGTTGGGGTGCTGCATAAAACCAGAGATTGAAATGAGCACAGATAAAGTTCCTTAAGCCAAATATGGAATAGACAAGAGCTACTCCTTGCTCAACGAAATGGACTCAACACCGCATATTAAACGCCTAAGAATGTACCTGACTCTTAAGTATCTTAAAACCTATGGATTGCTATGTCTCCGAAAGAGAATCAAGCATGTGTACAGGGACATAAACGCAGCAGTGATAGGATTGGAGAGGTTCGGTGAGCAAATGAAGACCCTTTGAAGTCATATTGCATGGTACCCATTCCACGGGTTTCAACTACCCAGGTTTAAGGTATTCTTCCTTCAGCTAAAACATGCATGTGGAACCTAGAGTATGATCAACCATGTGATCGGGAGACGTGTTCAAATATGTCTCAGTTTTCGTACCCTGGTACTCGGGTGCAACATTCCAGACGCTTTACTAACACTCTCCCGACTTGGAGAGTCAGTCCCTTTAACCTCCTGTTTGGCCCAGTTTGCAATTTCTGCGGAAGATGAACAGGAATAGCGAGAACCAATGAGAGACTAGCTGGAGGTGTCTGGACGGGCAAATTTAACTCTCATTTCCCACCAGGAAGAGGAAATAACCAAAGGCTCAGCGTGCCGTGCCGGAACCAGATTAGGGCCTGAAGCCATCCTGCGGTGTTGCGGCCAGCTCACAAGAAAACGAGTTGAAGAAAGGAGCTCAGGGGCACTGTAATTCACAAACCTGCAGAGTTATAAATGACAACTATCGTCCAAAAATATACTGAAGTAAGGCTGCCAAGAGGACTTGAAAGCGGGGCAGAATTGCAGGAAACCGATTTCAGGAGGTAGACTGGAATTGCATTGAAAGCATAGGAAAAGAGGCAGAACGTCCACAATGATGCACTTGGCCAAAAAGGGCGTATGCGTTTTTTCCTGAATATATTCAGGAAAAAACGCATACGCCCTTTTTGGCCAACCAAGCAAGCTTGCAAAGGAAATCTGCACTACAATGAAGTCTCACTTCCCCCCGGTCAAAAGGGCCATCTGAAAAAAGTGTAAAATCCAGAAAGGCAGGACAGGCCATGGAGAACTGGGAGCCTTGTTATGCTGATGTGCGGGATGTAAACTGCCAACAGACACTCGGGAGAAGTGTATGGTGTTTCCTGAAACATCTAAAAAACAAAGCAACAGAGCCTAGGCCACTTCCACTTATGGTCCTATAGCTTAGGGAAATTAAAATCAAAAAGACACAGCCACCCCAAAGTTTGGGACGCCTCTGTTTACAAGAACCTCGTTTACCGTACAAGTTCAATATCACAGAAAGTGAAAAATGGATAAAGAACTTGTGGTACTTACGTACAATGCAGTATCACTCAGCAGTGAAATCTATGTCATCAGGCCCGTAGCAGCACAATGAGTGGATTCAGGTACGATGATTCTAACTGAAATAAGTCACACAGAAAAAGAAACATCATAAGATATCAGTAATACACGGAATGTAAACTTGGCTACACGGGAACTGAATTACAGAACAGAACAGGGTCTCAAATTTAGAAAACCAACTTATGCTTGTTTAAGGGTAAAGGTGAGTTGGGGTGCTGCATAAAACCAGAGATTGAAATGAGCACAGATAAAGTTCCTTAAGCCAAATATGGAATAGACAAGAGCTACTCCTTGCTCAACGAAATGGACTCAACACCGCATATTAAACGCCTAAGAATGTACCTGACTCTTAAGTATCTTAAAACCTATGGATTGCTATGTCTCCGAAAGAGAATCAAGCATGTGTACAGGGACATAAACGCAGCAGTGATAGGATTGGAGAGGTTCGGTGAGCAAATGAAGACCCTTTGAAGTCATATTGCATGGTACCCATTCCACGGGTTTCAACTACCCAGGTTTAAGGTATTCTTCCTTCAGCTAAAACATGCATGTGGAACCTAGAGTATGATCAACCATGTGATCGGGAGACGTGTTCAAATATGTCTCAGTTTTCGTACCCTGGTACTCGGGTGCAACATTCCAGACGCTTTACTAACACTCTCCCGACTTGGAGAGTCAGTCCCTTTAACCTCCTGTTTGGCCCAGTTTGCAATTTCTGCGGAAGATGAACAGGAATAGCGAGAACCAATGAGAGACTAGCTGGAGGTGTCTGGACGGGCAAATTTAACTCTCATTTCCCACCAGGAAGAGGAAATAACCAAAGGCTCAGCGTGCCGTGCCGGAACCAGATTAGGGCCTGAAGCCATCCTGCGGTGTTGCGGCCAGCTCACAAGAAAGCGAGTTGAAGAAAGGAGCTCAGGGGCACTGTAATTCACAAACCTGCAGAGTTATAAATGACAGCTATCGTCCAAAAATATACTGAAGTAAGGCTGCCAAGAGGACTTGAAAGCGGGGCAGAATTGCAGGAAACCGATTTCAGGAGGTAGACTGGAATTGCATTGAAAGCATAGGAAAAGAGGCAGAACGTCCACAATGATGCACTTGGCCAAAAAGGGCGTATGCGTTTTTTCCTGAATATATTCAGGAAAAAACGCATACGCCCTTTTTGGCCAACCAAGCAAGCTTGCAAAGGAAATCTGCACTACAATGAAGTCTCACTTCCCCCCGGTCAAAAGGGCCATCTGAAAAAAGTGTAAAATCCAGAAAGGCAGGACAGGCCATGGAGAACTGGGAGCCTTGTTATGCTGATGGGCGGGATGTAAACTGCCAACAGACACTCGGGAGAAGTGTATGGTGTTTCCTGAAACATCTAAAAAACCAAGCAACAGAGCCTAGGGCACTTCCACTTATGGTCCTATATCTTAGGGAAACTAAAATCAAAAAGACACAGCCACCCCAATGTTTGGGACGCCTCTGTTTACAAGAACCTCGTTTACCGTACAAGTTCAATATCACAGAAAGTGAAAAATGGATAAACAACTTGTGGTACTTACGTACAATGCAGTATCACTCAGCAGTGAAATCTATGTCATCAGGCCCGTAGCAGCACAATGAGTGGATTCAGGTACGATGATTCTAACTGAAATAAGTCACACAGAAAAAGAAACATCATAAGATATCAGTAATACACGGAATGTAAACTTGGCTACACGGGAACTGAATTACAGAACAGAACAGGGTCTCAAATTTAGAAAACCAACTTATGCTTGTTTAAGGGTAAAGGTGAGTTGGGGTGCTGCATAAAACCAGAGATTGAAATGAGCACAGATAAAGTTCCTTAAGCCAAATATGGAATAGACAAGAGCTACTCCTTGCTCAACGAAATGGACTCAACACCGCATATTAAACGCCTAAGAATGTACCTGACTCTTAAGTATCTTAAAACCGATGGATTGCTATGTCTCCGAAAGAGAATCAAGCATGTGTACAGGGACATAAACGCAGCAGTGATAGGATTGGAGAGGTTCGGTGAGCAAATGAAGACCCTTTGAAGTCATATTGCATGGTACCCATTCCACGGGTTTCAACTACCGAGGTTTAAGGTATTCTTCCTTCAGCTAAAACATGCATGTGGAACCTAGAGTATGATCAACCATGTGATCGGGAGACGTGTTCAAATATGTCTCAGTTTTCGTACCCTGGTACTCGGGTGCAACATTCCAGACGCTTTACTAACACTCTCCCGACTTGGAGAGTCAGTCCCTTTAACCTCCTGTTTGGCCCAGTTTGCAATTTCTGCGGAAGATGAACAGGAATAGCGAGAACCAATGAGAGACTAGCTGGAGGTGTCTGGACGGGCAAATTTAACTCTCATTTCCCACCAGGAAGAGGAAATAACCAAAGGCTCAGCGTGCCGTGCCGGAACCAGATTAGGGCCTGAAGCCATCCTGCGGTGTTGCGGCCAGCTCACAAGAAAACGAGTTGAAGAAAGGAGCTCAGGGGCACTGTAATTCACAAACCTGCAGAGTTATAAATGACAACTATCGTCCAAAAATATACTGAAGTAAGGCTGCCAAGAGGACTTGAAAGCGGGGCAGAATTGCAGGAAACCGATTTCAGGAGGTAGACTGGAATTGCATTGAAAGCATAGGAAAAGAGGCAGAACGTCCACAATGATGCACTTGGCCAAAAAGGGCGTATGCGTTTTTTCCTGAATATATTCAGGAAAAAACGCATACGCCCTTTTTGGCCAACCAAGCAAGCTTGCAAAGGAAATCTGCACTACAATGAAGTCTCACTTCCCCCCGGTCAAAAGGGCCATCTGAAAAAAGTGTAAAATCCAGAAAGGCAGGACAGGCCATGGAGAACTGGGAGCCTTGTTATGCTGATGGGCGGGATGTAAACTGCCAACAGACACTCGGGAGAAGTGTATGGTGTTTCCTGAAACATCTAAAAAACCAAGCAACAGAGCCTAGGGCACTTCCACTTATGGTCCTATAGCTTAGGGAAACTAAAATCAAAAAGACACAGCCACCCCAATGTTTGGGACGCCTCTGTTTACAAGAACCTCGTTTACCGTACAAGTTCAATATCACAGAAAGTGAAAAATGGATAAAGAACTTGTGGTACTTACGTACAATGCAGTATCACTCAGCAGTGAAATCTATGTCATCAGGCCCGTAGCAGCACAATGAGTGGATTCAGGTACGATGATTCTAACTGAAATAAGTCACACAGAAAAAGAAACATCATAAGATATCAGTAATACACGGAATGTAAACTTGGCTACACAGGAACTGAATTACAGAACAGAACAGGGTCTCAAATTTAGAAAACCAACTTATGCTTGTTTAAGGGTAAAGGTGAGTTGGGGTGCTGCATAAAACCAGAGATTGAAATGAGCACAGATAAAGTTCCTTAAGCCAAATATGGAATAGACAAGAGCTACTCCTTGCTCAACGAAATGGACTCAACACCGCATATTAAACGCCTAAGAATGTACCTGACTCTTAAGTATCTTAAAACCTATGGATTGCTATGTCTCCGAAAGAGAATCAAGCATGTGTACAGGGACATAAACGCAGCAGTGATAGGATTGGAGAGGTTCGGTGAGCAAATGAAGACCCTTTGAAGTCATATTGCATGGTACCCATTCCACGGGTTTCAACTACCCAGGTTTAAGGTATTCTTCCTTCAGCTAAAACATGCATGTGGAACCTAGAGTATGATCAACCATGTGATCGGGAGACGTGTTCAAATATGTCTCAGTTTTCGTACCCTGGTACTCGGGTGCAACATTCCAGACGCTTTACTAACACTCTCCCGACTTGGAGAGTCAGTCCCTTTAACCTCCTGTTTGGCCCAGTTTGCAATTTCTGCGGAAGATGAACAGGAATAGCGAGAACCAATGAGAGACTAGCTGGAGGTGTCTGGACGGGCAAATTTAACTCTCATTTCCCACCAGGAAGAGGAAATAACCAAAGGCTCAGCGTGCCGTGCCGGAACCAGATTAGGGCCTGAAGCCATCCTGCGGTGTTGCGGCCAGCTCACAAGAAAGCGAGTTGAAGAAAGGAGCTCAGGGGCACTGTAATTCACAAACCTGCAGAGTTATAAATGACAGCTATCGTCCAAAAATATACTGAAGTAAGGCTGCCAAGAGGACTTGAAAGCGGGGCAGAATTGCAGGAAACCGATTTCAGGAGGTAGACTGGAATTGCATTGAAAGCATAGGAAAAGAGGCAGAACGTCCACAATGATGCACTTGGCCAAAAAGGGCGTATGCGTTTTTTCCTGAATATATTCAGGAAAAAACGCATACGCCCTTTTTGGCCAACCAAGCAAGCTTGCAAAGGAAATCTGCACTACAATGAAGTCTCACTTCCCCCCGGTCAAAAGGGCCATCTGAAAAAAGTGTAAAATCCAGAAAGGCAGGACAGGCCATGGAGAACTGGGAGCCTTGTTATGCTGATGGGCGGGATGTAAACTGCCAACAGACACTCGGGAGAAGTGTATGGTGTTTCCTGAAACATCTAAAAAACCAAGCAACAGAGCCTAGGGCACTTCCACTTATGGTCCTATAGCTTAGGGAAATTAAAATCAAAAAGACACAGCCACCCCAATGTTTGGGACGCCTCTGTTTACAAGAACCTCGTTTACCGTAGAAGTTCAATATCACAGAAAGTGAAAAATGGATAAACAACTTGTGGTACTTACGTACAATGCAGTATCACTCAGCAGTGAAATCTATGTCATCAGGCCCGTAGCAGCACAATGAGTGGATTCAGGTACGATGATTCTAACTGAAATAAGTCACACAGAAAAAGAAACATCATAAGATATCAGTAATACACGGAATGTAAACTTGGCTACACAGGAACTGAATTACAGAACAGAACAGGGTCTCAAATTTAGAAAACCAACTTATGCTTGTTTAAGGGTAAAGGTGAGTTGGGGTGCTGCATAAAACCAGAGATTGAAATGAGCACAGATAAAGTTCCTTAAGCCAAATATGGAATAGACAAGAGCTACTCCTTGCTCAACGAAATGGACTCAACACCGCATATTAAACGCCTAAGAATGTACCTGACTCTTAAGTATCTTAAAACCTATGGATTGCTATGTCTCCGAAAGAGAATCAAGCATGTGTACAGGGACATAAACGCAGCAGTGATAGGATTGGAGAGGTTCGGTGAGCAAATGAAGACCCTTTGAAGTCATATTGCATGGTACCCATTCCACGGGTTTCAACTACCGAGGTTTAAGGTATTCTTCCTTCAGCTAAAACATGCATGTGGAACCTAGAGTATGATCAACCATGTGATCGGGAGACGTGTTCAAATATGTCTCAGTTTTCGTACCCTGGTACTCGGGTGCAACATTCCAGACGCTTTACTAACACTCTCCCGACTTGGAGAGTCAGTCCCTTTAACCTCCTGTTTGGCCCAGTTTGCAATTTCTGCGGAAGATGAACAGGAATAGCGAGAACCAATGAGAGACTAGCTGGAGGTGTCTGGACGGGCAAATTTAACTCTCATTTCCCACCAGGAAGAGGAAATAACCAAAGGCTCAGCGTGCCGTGCCGGAACCAGATTAGGGCCTGAAGCCATCCTGCGGTGTTGCGGCCAGCTCACAAGAAAACGAGTTGAAGAAAGGAGCTCAGGGGCACTGTAATTCACAAACCTGCAGAGTTATAAATGACAACTATCGTCCAAAAATATACTGAAGTAAGGCTGCCAAGAGGACTTGAAAGCGGGGCAGAATTGCAGGAAACCGATTTCAGGAGGTAGACTGGAATTGCATTGAAAGCATAGGAAAAGAGGCAGAACGTCCACAATGATGCACTTGGCCAAAAAGGGCGTATGCGTTTTTTCCTGAATATATTCAGGAAAAAACGCATACGCCCTTTTTGGCCAACCAAGCAAGCTTGCAAAGGAAATCTGCACTACAATGAAGTCTCACTTCCCCCCGGTCAAAAGGGCCATCTGAAAAAAGTGTAAAATCCAGAAAGGCAGGACAGGCCATGGAGAACTGGGAGCCTTGTTATGCTGATGGGCGGGATGTAAACTGCCAACAGACACTCGGGAGAAGTGTATGGTGTTTCCTGAAACATCTAAAAAACAAAGCAACAGAGCCTAGGGCACTTCCACTTATGGTCCTATAGCTTAGGGAAACTAAAATCAAAAAGACACAGCCACCCCAATGTTTGGGACGCCTCTGTTTACAAGAACCTCGTTTACCGTACAAGTTCAATATCACAGAAAGTGAAAAATGGATAAAGAACTTGTGGTACTTACGTACAATGCAGTATCACTCAGCAGTGAAATCTATGTCATCAGGCCCGTAGCAGCACAATGAGTGGATTCAGGTACGATGATTCTAACTGAAATAAGTCACACAGAAAAAGAAACATCATAAGATATCAGTAATACACGGAATGTAAACTTGGCTACACAGGAACTGAATTACAGAACAGAACAGGGTCTCAAATTTAGAAAACCAACTTATGCTTGTTTAAGGGTAAAGGTGAGTTGGGGTGCTGCATAAAACCAGAGATTGAAATGAGCACAGATAAAGTTCCTTAAGCCAAATATGGAATAGACAAGAGCTACTCCTTGCTCAACGAAATGGACTCAACACCGCATATTAAACGCCTAAGAATGTACCTGACTCTTAAGTATCTTAAAACCTATGGATTGCTATGTCTCCGAAAGAGAATCAAGCATGTGTACAGGGACATAAACGCAGCAGTGATAGGATTGGAGAGGTTCGGTGAGCAAATGAAGACCCTTTGAAGTCATATTGCATGGTACCCATTCCACGGGTTTCAACTACCCAGGTTTAAGGTATTCTTCCTTCAGCTAAAACATGCATGTGGAACCTAGAGTATGATCAACCATGTGATCGGGAGACGTGTTCAAATATGTCTCAGTTTTCGTACCCTGGTACTCGGGTGCAACATTCCAGACGCTTTACTAACACTCTCCCGACTTGGAGAGTCAGTCCCTTTAACCTCCTGTTTGGCCCAGTTTGCAATTTCTGCGGAAGATGAACAGGAATAGCGAGAACCAATGAGAGACTAGCTGGAGGTGTCTGGACGGGCAAATTTAACTCTCATTTCCCACCAGGAAGAGGAAATAACCAAAGGCTCAGCGTGCCGTGCCGGAACCAGATTAGGGCCTGAAGCCATCCTGCGGTGTTGCGGCCAGCTCACAAGAAAACGAGTTGAAGAAAGGAGCTCAGGGGCACTGTAATTCACAAACCTGCAGAGTTATAAATGACAACTATCGTCCAAAAATATACTGAAGTAAGGCTGCCAAGAGGACTTGAAAGCGGGGCAGAATTGCAGGAAACCGATTTCAGGAGGTAGACTGGAATTGCATTGAAAGCATAGGAAAAGAGGCAGAACGTCCACAATGATGCACTTGGCCAAAAAGGGCGTATGCGTTTTTTCCTGAATATATTCAGGAAAAAACGCATACGCCCTTTTTGGCCAACCAAGCAAGCTTGCAAAGGAAATCTGCACTACAATGAAGTCTCACTTCCCCCCGGTCAAAAGGGCCATCTGAAAAAAGTGTAAAATCCAGAAAGGCAGGACAGGCCATGGAGAACTGGGAGCCTTGTTATGCTGATGGGCGGGATGTAAACTGCCAACAGACACTCGGGAGAAGTGTATGGTGTTTCCTGAAACATCTAAAAAACAAAGCAACAGAGCCTAGGGCACTTCCACTTATGGTCCTATAGCTTAGGGAAACTAAAATCAAAAAGACACAGCCACCCCAATGTTTGGGACGCCTCTGTTTACAAGAACCTCGTTTACCGTACAAGTTCAATATCACAGAAAGTGAAAAATGGATAAAGAACTTGTGGTACTTACGTACAATGCAGTATCACTCAGCAGTGAAATCTATGTCATCAGGCCCGTAGCAGCACAATGAGTGGATTCAGGTACGATGATTCTAACTGAAATAAGTCACACAGAAAAAGAAACATCATAAGATATCAGTAATACACGGAATGTAAACTTGGCTACACAGGAACTGAATTACAGAACAGAACAGGGTCTCAAATTTAGAAAACCAACTTATGCTTGTTTAAGGGTAAAGGTGAGTTGGGGTGCTGCATAAAACCAGAGATTGAAATGAGCACAGATAAAGTTCCTTAAGCCAAATATGGAATAGACAAGAGCTACTCCTTGCTCAACGAAATGGACTCAACACCGCATATTAAACGCCTAAGAATGTACCTGACTCTTAAGTATCTTAAAACCTATGGATTGCTATGTCTCCGAAAGAGAATCAAGCATGTGTACAGGGACATAAACGCAGCAGTGATAGGATTGGAGAGGTTCGGTGAGCAAATGAAGACCCTTTGAAGTCATATTGCATGGTACCCATTCCACGGGTTTCAACTACCCAGGTTTAAGGTATTCTTCCTTCAGCTAAAACATGCATGTGGAACCTAGAGTATGATCAACCATGTGATCGGGAGACGTGTTCAAATATGTCTCAGTTTTCGTACCCTGGTACTCGGGTGCAACATTCCAGACGCTTTACTAACACTCTCCCGACTTGGAGAGTCAGTCCCTTTAACCTCCTGTTTGGCCCAGTTTGCAATTTCTGCGGAAGATGAACAGGAATAGCGAGAACCAATGAGAGACTAGCTGGAGGTGTCTGGACGGGCAAATTTAACTCTCATTTCCCACCAGGAAGAGGAAATAACCAAAGGCTCAGCGTGCCGTGCCGGAACCAGATTAGGGCCTGAAGCCATCCTGCGGTGTTGCGGCCAGCTCACAAGAAAACGAGTTGAAGAAAGGAGCTCAGGGGCACTGTAATTCACAAACCTGCAGAGTTATAAATGACAACTATCGTCCAAAAATATACTGAAGTAAGGCTGCCAAGAGGACTTGAAAGCGGGGCAGAATTGCAGGAAACCGATTTCAGGAGGTAGACTGGAATTGCATTGAAAGCATAGGAAAAGAGGCAGAACGTCCACAATGATGCACTTGGCCAAAAAGGGCGTATGCGTTTTTTCCTGAATATATTCAGGAAAAAACGCATACGCCCTTTTTGGCCAACCAAGCAAGCTTGCAAAGGAAATCTGCACTACAATGAAGTCTCACTTCCCCCCGGTCAAAAGGGCCATCTGAAAAAAGTGTAAAATCCAGAAAGGCAGGACAGGCCATGGAGAACTGGGAGCCTTGTTATGCTGATGGGCGGGATGTAAACTGCCAACAGACACTCGGGAGAAGTGTATGGTGTTTCCTGAAACATCTAAAAAACAAAGCAACAGAGCCTAGGGCACTTCCACTTATGGTCCTATAGCTTAGGGAAATTAAAATCAAAAAGACACAGCCACC
The DNA here is from genome assembly GCF_963455315.2 of Globicephala melas. Lineage (NCBI taxonomy): Eukaryota > Metazoa > Chordata > Mammalia > Artiodactyla > Delphinidae > Globicephala > Globicephala melas. The sequence goes on along the minus strand of NW_027207544.1, from coordinate 74,726 downwards.
CCAATGTTTGGGACGCCTCTGTTTACAAGAACCTCGTTTACCGTACAAGTTCAATATCACAGAAAGTGAAAAATGGATAAAGAACTTGTGGTACTTACGTACAATGCAGTATCACTCAGCAGTGAAATCTATGTCATCAGGCCCGTAGCAGCACAATGAGTGGATTCAGGTACGATGATTCTAACTGAAATAAGTCACACAGAAAAAGAAACATCATAAGATATCAGTAATACACGGAATGTAAACTTGGCTACACAGGAACTGAATTACAGAACAGAACAGGGTCTCAAATTTAGAAAACCAACTTATGCTTGTTTAAGGGTAAAGGTGAGTTGGGGTGCTGCATAAAACCAGAGATTGAAATGAGCACAGATAAAGTTCCTTAAGCCAAATATGGAATAGACAAGAGCTACTCCTTGCTCAACGAAATGGACTCAACACCGCATATTAAACGCCTAAGAATGTACCTGACTCTTAAGTATCTTAAAACCTATGGATTGCTATGTCTCCGAAAGAGAATCAAGCATGTGTACAGGGACATAAACGCAGCAGTGATAGGATTGGAGAGGTTCGGTGAGCAAATGAAGACCCTTTGAAGTCATATTGCATGGTACCCATTCCACGGGTTTCAACTACCCAGGTTTAAGGTATTCTTCCTTCAGCTAAAACATGCATGTGGAACCTAGAGTATGATCAACCATGTGATCGGGAGACGTGTTCAAATATGTCTCAGTTTTCGTACCCTGGTACTCGGGTGCAACATTCCAGACGCTTTACTAACACTCTCCCGACTTGGAGAGTCAGTCCCTTTAACCTCCTGTTTGGCCCAGTTTGCAATTTCTGCGGAAGATGAACAGGAATAGCGAGAACCAATGAGAGACTAGCTGGAGGTGTCTGGACGGGCAAATTTAACTCTCATTTCCCACCAGGAAGAGGAAATAACCAAAGGCTCAGCGTGCCGTGCCGGAACCAGATTAGGGCCTGAAGCCATCCTGCGGTGTTGCGGCCAGCTCACAAGAAAACGAGTTGAAGAAAGGAGCTCAGGGGCACTGTAATTCACAAACCTGCAGAGTTATAAATGACAACTATCGTCCAAAAATATACTGAAGTAAGGCTGCCAAGAGGACTTGAAAGCGGGGCAGAATTGCAGGAAACCGATTTCAGGAGGTAGACTGGAATTGCATTGAAAGCATAGGAAAAGAGGCAGAACGTCCACAATGATGCACTTGGCCAAAAAGGGCGTATGCGTTTTTTCCTGAATATATTCAGGAAAAAACGCATACGCCCTTTTTGGCCAACCAAGCAAGCTTGCAAAGGAAATCTGCACTACAATGAAGTCTCACTTCCCCCCGGTCAAAAGGGCCATCTGAAAAAAGTGTAAAATCCAGAAAGGCAGGACAGGCCATGGAGAACTGGGAGCCTTGTTATGCTGATGGGCGGGATGTAAACTGCCAACAGACACTCGGGAGAAGTGTATGGTGTTTCCTGAAACATCTAAAAAACCAAGCAACAGAGCCTAGGCCACTTCCACTTATGGTCCTATAGCTTAGGGAAATTAAAATCAAAAAGACACAGCCACCCCAATGTTTGGGACGCCTCTGTTTACAAGAACCTCGTTTACCGTACAAGTTCAATATCACAGAAAGTGAAAAATGGATAAAGAACTTGTGGTACTTACGTACAATGCAGTATCACTCAGCAGTGAAATCTATGTCATCAGGCCCGTAGCAGCACAATGAGTGGATTCAGGTACGATGATTCTAACTGAAATAAGTCACACAGAAAAAGAAACATCATAAGATATCAGTAATACACGGAATGTAAACTTGGCTACACAGGAACTGAATTACAGAACAGAACAGGGTCTCAAATTTAGAAAACCAACTTATGCTTGTTTAAGGGTAAAGGTGAGTTGGGGTGCTGCATAAAACCAGAGATTGAAATGAGCACAGATAAAGTTCCTTAAGCCAAATATGGAATAGACAAGAGCTACTCCTTGCTCAACGAAATGGACTCAACACCGCATATTAAACGCCTAAGAATGTACCTGACTCTTAAGTATCTTAAAACCTATGGATTGCTATGTCTCCGAAAGAGAATCAAGCATGTGTACAGGGACATAAACGCAGCAGTGATAGGATTGGAGAGGTTCGGTGAGCAAATGAAGACCCTTTGAAGTCATATTGCATGGTACCCATTCCACGGGTTTCAACTACCCAGGTTTAAGGTATTCTTCCTTCAGCTAAAACATGCATGTGGAACCTAGAGTATGATCAACCATGTGATCGGGAGACGTGTTCAAATATGTCTCAGTTTGCGTACCCTGGTACTCGGGTGCAACATTCCAGACGCTTTACTAACACTCTCCCGACTTGGAGAGTCAGTCCCTTTAACCTCCTGTTTGGCCCAGTTTGCAATTTCTGCGGAAGATGAACAGGAATAGCGAGAACCAATGAGAGACTAGCTGGAGGTGTCTGGACGGGCAAATTTAACTCTCATTTCCCACCAGGAAGAGGAAATAACCAAAGGCTCAGCGTGCCGTGCCGGAACCAGATTAGGGCCTGAAGCCATCCTGCGGTGTTGCGGCCAGCTCACAAGAAAACGAGTTGAAGAAAGGAGCTCAGGGGCACTGTAATTCACAAACCTGCAGAGTTATAAATGACAACTATCGTCCAAAAATATACTGAAGTAAGGCTGCCAAGAGGACTTGAAAGCGGGGCAGAATTGCAGGAAACCGATTTCAGGAGGTAGACTGGAATTGCATTGAAAGCATAGGAAAAGAGGCAGAACGTCCACAATGATGCACTTGGCCAAAAAGGGCGTATGCGTTTTTTCCTGAATATATTCAGGAAAAAACGCATACGCCCTTTTTGGCCAACCAAGCAAGCTTGCAAAGGAAATCTGCACTACAATGAAGTCTCACTTCCCCCCGGTCAAAAGGGCCATCTGAAAAAAGTGTAAAATCCAGAAAGGCAGGACAGGCCATGGAGAACTGGGAGCCTTGTTATGCTGATGGGCGGGATGTAAACTGCCAACAGACACTCGGGAGAAGTGTATGGTGTTTCCTGAAACATCTAAAAAACCAAGCAACAGAGCCTAGGCCACTTCCACTTATGGTCCTATAGCTTAGGGAAATTAAAATCAAAAAGACACAGCCACCCCAATGTTTGGGACGCCTCTGTTTACAAGAACCTCGTTTACCGTACAAGTTCAATATCACAGAAAGTGAAAAATGGATAAAGAACTTGTGGTACTTACGTACAATGCAGTATCACTCAGCAGTGAAATCTATGTCATCAGGCCCGTAGCAGCACAATGAGTGGATTCAGGTACGATGATTCTAACTGAAATAAGTCACACAGAAAAAGAAACATCATAAGATATCAGTAATACACGGAATGTAAACTTGGCTACACAGGAACTGAATTACAGAACAGAACAGGGTCTCAAATTTAGAAAACCAACTTATGCTTGTTTAAGGGTAAAGGTGAGTTGGGGTGCTGCATAAAACCAGAGATTGAAATGAGCACAGATAAAGTTCCTTAAGCCAAATATGGAATAGACAAGAGCTACTCCTTGCTCAACGAAATGGACTCAACACCGCATATTAAACGCCTAAGAATGTACCTGACTCTTAAGTATCTTAAAACCTATGGATTGCTATGTCTCCGAAAGAGAATCAAGCATGTGTACAGGGACATAAACGCAGCAGTGATAGGATTGGAGAGGTTCGGTGAGCAAATGAAGACCCTTTGAAGTCATATTGCATGGTACCCATTCCACGGGTTTCAACTACCCAGGTTTAAGGTATTCTTCCTTCAGCTAAAACATGCATGTGGAACCTAGAGTATGATCAACCATGTGATCGGGAGACGTGTTCAAATATGTCTCAGTTTGCGTACCCTGGTACTCGGGTGCAACATTCCAGACGCTTTACTAACACTCTCCCGACTTGGAGAGTCAGTCCCTTTAACCTCCTGTTTGGCCCAGTTTGCAATTTCTGCGGAAGATGAACAGGAATAGCGAGAACCAATGAGAGACTAGCTGGAGGTGTCTGGACGGGCAAATTTAACTCTCATTTCCCACCAGGAAGAGGAAATAACCAAAGGCTCAGCGTGCCGTGCCGGAACCAGATTAGGGCCTGAAGCCATCCTGCGGTGTTGCGGCCAGCTCACAAGAAAACGAGTTGAAGAAAGGAGCTCAGGGGCACTGTAATTCACAAACCTGCAGAGTTATAAATGACAACTATCGTCCAAAAATATACTGAAGTAAGGCTGCCAAGAGGACTTGAAAGCGGGGCAGAATTGCAGGAAACCGATTTCAGGAGGTAGACTGGAATTGCATTGAAAGCATAGGAAAAGAGGCAGAACGTCCACAATGATGCACTTGGCCAAAAAGGGCGTATGCGTTTTTTCCTGAATATATTCAGGAAAAAACGCATACGCCCTTTTTGGCCAACCAAGCAAGCTTGCAAAGGAAATCTGCACTACAATGAAGTCTCACTTCCCCCCGGTCAAAAGGGCCATCTGAAAAAAGTGTAAAATCCAGAAAGGCAGGACAGGCCATGGAGAACTGGGAGCCTTGTTATGCTGATGGGCGGGATGTAAACTGCCAACAGACACTCGGGAGAAGTGTATGGTGTTTCCTGAAACATCTAAAAAACCAAGCAACAGAGCCTAGGCCACTTCCACTTATGGTCCTATAGCTTAGGGAAATTAAAATCAAAAAGACACAGCCACCCCAATGTTTGGGACGCCTCTGTTTACAAGAACCTCGTTTACCGTACAAGTTCAATATCACAGAAAGTGAAAAATGGATAAAGAACTTGTGGTACTTACGTACAATGCAGTATCACTCAGCAGTGAAATCTATGTCATCAGGCCCGTAGCAGCACAATGAGTGGATTCAGGTACGATGATTCTAACTGAAATAAGTCACACAGAAAAAGAAACATCATAAGATATCAGTAATACACGGAATGTAAACTTGGCTACACAGGAACTGAATTACAGAACAGAACAGGGTCTCAAATTTAGAAAACCAACTTATGCTTGTTTAAGGGTAAAGGTGAGTTGGGGTGCTGCATAAAACCAGAGATTGAAATGAGCACAGATAAAGTTCCTTAAGCCAAATATGGAATAGACAAGAGCTACTCCTTGCTCAACGAAATGGACTCAACACCGCATATTAAACGCCTAAGAATGTACCTGACTCTTAAGTATCTTAAAACCTATGGATTGCTATGTCTCCGAAAGAGAATCAAGCATGTGTACAGGGACATAAACGCAGCAGTGATAGGATTGGAGAGGTTCGGTGAGCAAATGAAGACCCTTTGAAGTCATATTGCATGGTACCCATTCCACGGGTTTCAACTACCCAGGTTTAAGGTATTCTTCCTTCAGCTAAAACATGCATGTGGAACCTAGAGTATGATCAACCATGTGATCGGGAGACGTGTTCAAATATGTCTCAGTTTGCGTACCCTGGTACTCGGGTGCAACATTCCAGACGCTTTACTAACACTCTCCCGACTTGGAGAGTCAGTCCCTTTAACCTCCTGTTTGGCCCAGTTTGCAATTTCTGCGGAAGATGAACAGGAATAGCGAGAACCAATGAGAGACTAGCTGGAGGTGTCTGGACGGGCAAATTTAACTCTCATTTCCCACCAGGAAGAGGAAATAACCAAAGGCTCAGCGTGCCGTGCCGGAACCAGATTAGGGCCTGAAGCCATCCTGCGGTGTTGCGGCCAGCTCACAAGAAAACGAGTTGAAGAAAGGAGCTCAGGGGCACTGTAATTCACAAACCTGCAGAGTTATAAATGACAACTATCGTCCAAAAATATACTGAAGTAAGGCTGCCAAGAGGACTTGAAAGCGGGGCAGAATTGCAGGAAACCGATTTCAGGAGGTAGACTGGAATTGCATTGAAAGCATAGGAAAAGAGGCAGAACGTCCACAATGATGCACTTGGCCAAAAAGGGCGTATGCGTTTTTTCCTGAATATATTCAGGAAAAAACGCATACGCCCTTTTTGGCCAACCAAGCAAGCTTGCAAAGGAAATCTGCACTACAATGAAGTCTCACTTCCCCCCGGTCAAAAGGGCCATCTGAAAAAAGTGTAAAATCCAGAAAGGCAGGACAGGCCATGGAGAACTGGGAGCCTTGTTATGCTGATGGGCGGGATGTAAACTGCCAACAGACACTCGGGAGAAGTGTATGGTGTTTCCTGAAACATCTAAAAAACCAAGCAACAGAGCCTAGGGCACTTCCACTTATGGTCCTATAGCTTAGGGAAATTAAAATCAAAAAGACACAGCCACCCCAATGTTTGGGACGCCTCTGTTTACAAGAACCTCGTTTACCGTACAAGTTCAATATCACAGAAAGTGAAAAATGGATAAAGAACTTGTGGTACTTACGTACAATGCAGTATCACTCAGCAGTGAAATCTATGCCATCAGGCCCGTAGCAGCACAATGAGTGGATTCAGGTACGATGATTCTAACTGAAATAAGTCACACAGAAAAAGAAACATCATAAGATATCAGTAATACACGGAATGTAAACTTGGCTACACAGGAACTGAATTACAGAACAGAACAGGGTCTCAAATTTAGAAAACCAACTTATGCTTGTTTAAGGGTAAAGGTGAGTTGGGGTGCTGCATAAAACCAGAGATTGAAATGAGCACAGATAAAGTTCCTTAAGCCAAATATGGAATAGACAAGAGCTACTCCTTGCTCAACGAAATGGACTCAACACCGCATATTAAACGCCTAAGAATGTACCTGACTCTTAAGTATCTTAAAACCTATGGATTGCTATGTCTCCGAAAGAGAATCAAGCATGTGTACAGGGACATAAACGCAGCAGTGATAGGATTGGAGAGGTTCGGTGAGCAAATGAAGACCCTTTGAAGTCATATTGCATGGTACCCATTCCACGGGTTTCAACTACCCAGGTTTAAGGTATTCTTCCTTCAGCTAAAACATGCATGTGGAACCTAGAGTATGATCAACCATGTGATCGGGAGACGTGTTCAAATATGTCTCAGTTTTCGTACCCTGGTACTCGGGTGCAACATTCCAGACGCTTTACTAACACTCTCCCGACTTGGAGAGTCAGTCCCTTTAACCTCCTGTTTGGCCCAGTTTGCAATTTCTGCGGAAGATGAACAGGAATAGCGAGAACCAATGAGAGACTAGCTGGAGGTGTCTGGACGGGCAAATTTAACTCTCATTTCCCACCAGGAAGAGGAAATAACCAAAGGCTCAGCGTGCCGTGCCGGAACCAGATTAGGGCCTGAAGCCATCCTGCGGTGTTGCGGCCAGCTCACAAGAAAGCGAGTTGAAGAAAGGAGCTCAGGGGCACTGTAATTCACAAACCTGCAGAGTTATAAATGACAGCTATCGTCCAAAAATATACTGAAGTAAGGCTGCCAAGAGGACTTGAAAGCGGGGCAGAATTGCAGGAAACCGATTTCAGGAGGTAGACTGGAATTGCATTGAAAGCATAGGAAAAGAGGCAGAACGTCCACAATGATGCACTTGGCCAAAAAGGGCGTATGCGTTTTTTCCTGAATATATTCAGGAAAAAACGCATACGCCCTTTTTGGCCAACCAAGCAAGCTTGCAAAGGAAATCTGCACTACAATGAAGTCTCACTTCCCCCCGGTCAAAAGGGCCATCTGAAAAAAGTGTAAAATCCAGAAAGGCAGGACAGGCCATGGAGAACTGGGAGCCTTGTTATGCTGATGGGCGGGATGTAAACTGCCAACAGACACTCGGGAGAAGTGTATGGTGTTTCCTGAAACATCTAAAAAACAAAGCAACAGAGCCTAGGGCACATCCACTTATGGTCCTATAGCTTAGGGAAATTAAAATCAAAAAGACACAGCCACCCCAATGTTTGGGACGCCTCTGTTTACAAGAACCTCGTTTACCGTACAAGTTCAATATCACAGAAAGTGAAAAATGGATAAAGAACTTGTGGTACTTACGTACAATGCAGTATCACTCAGCAGTGAAATCTATGTCATCAGGCCCGTAGCAGCACAATGAGTGGATTCAGGTACGATGATTCTAACTGAAATAAGTCACACAGAAAAAGAAACATCATAAGATATCAGTAATACACGGAATGTAAACTTGGCTACACAGGAACTGAATTACAGAACAGAACAGGGTCTCAAATTTAGAAAACCAACTTATGCTTGTTTAAGGGTAAAGGTGAGTTGGGGTGCTGCATAAAACCAGAGATTGAAATGAGCACAGATAAAGTTCCTTAAGCCAAATATGGAATAGACAAGAGCTACTCCTTGCTCAGCGAAATGGACTCAACACCGCATATTAAACGCCTAAGAATGTACCTGACTCTTAAGTATCTTAAAACCTATGGATTGCTATGTCTCCGAAAGAGAATCAAGCATGTGTACAGGGACATAAACGCAGCAGTGATAGGATTGGAGAGGTTCGGTGAGCAAATGAAGACCCTTTGAAGTCATATTGCATGGTACCCATTCCACGGGTTTCAACTACCCAGGTTTAAGGTATTCTTCCTTCAGCTAAAACATGCATGTGGAACCTAGAGTATGATCAACCATGTGATCGGGAGACGTGTTCAAATATGTCTCAGTTTTCGTACCCTGGTACTCGGGTGCAACATTCCAGACGCTTTACTAACACTCTCCCGACTTGGAGAGTCAGTCCCTTTAACCTCCTGTTTGGCCCAGTTTGCAATTTCTGCGGAAGATGAACAGGAATAGCGAGAACCAATGAGAGACTAGCTGGAGGTGTCTGGACGGGCAAATTTAACTCTCATTTCCCACCAGGAAGAGGAAATAACCAAAGGCTCAGCGTGCCGTGCCGGAACCAGATTAGGGCCTGAAGCCATCCTGCGGTGTTGCGGCCAGCTCACAAGAAAACGAGTTGAAGAAAGGAGCTCAGGGGCACTGTAATTCACAAACCTGCAGAGTTATAAATGACAACTATCGTCCAAAAATATACTGAAGTAAGGCTGCCAAGAGGACTTGAAAGCGGGGCAGAATTGCAGGAAACCGATTTCAGGAGGTAGACTGGAATTGCATTGAAAGCATAGGAAAAGAGGCAGAACGTCCACAATGATGCATTTGGCCAAAAAGGGCGTATGCGTTTTTTCCTGAATATATTCAGGAAAAAACGCATACGCCCTTTTTGGCCAACCAAGCAAGCTTGCAAAGGAAATCTGCACTACAATGAAGTCTCACTTCCCCCCGGTCAAAAGGGCCATCTGAAAAAAGTGTAAAATCCAGAAAGGCAGGACAGGCCATGGAGAACTGGGAGCCTTGTTATGCTGATGGGCAGGATGTAAACTGCCAACAGACACTCGGGAGAAGTGTATGGTGTTTCCTGAAACATCTAAAAAACAAAGCAACAGAGCCTAGGGCACTTCCACTTATGGTCCTATAGCTTAGGGAAATTAAAATCAAAAAGACACAGCCACCCCAATGTTTGGGACACCTCTGTTTACAAGAACCTCGTTTACCGTACAAGTTCAATATCACAGAAAGTGAAAAATGGATAAAGAACTTGTGGTACTTACGTACAATGCAGTATCACTCAGCAGTGAAATCTATGCCATCAGGCCCGTAGCAGCACAATGAGTGGATTCAGGTACGATGATTCTAACTGAAATAAGTCACACAGAAAAAGAAACATCATAAGATATCAGTAATACACGGAATGTAAACTTGGCTACACAGGAACTGAATTACAGAACAGAACAGGGTCTCAAATTTAGAAAACCAACTTATGCTTGTTTAAGGGTAAAGGTGAGTTGGGGTGCTGCATAAAACCAGAGATTGAAATGAGCACAGATAAAGTTCCTTAAGCCAAATATGGAATAGACAAGAGCTACTCCTTGCTCAACGAAATGGACTCAACACCGCATATTAAACGCCTAAGAATGTACCTGACTCTTAAGTATCTTAAAACCTATGGATTGCTATGTCTCCGAAAGAGAATCAAGCATGTGTACAGGGACATAAACGCAGCAGTGATAGGATTGGAGAGGTTCGGTGAGCAAATGAAGACCCTTTGAAGTCATATTGCATGGTACCCATTCCACGGGTTTCAACTACCCAGGTTTAAGGTATTCTTCCTTCAGCTAAAACATGCATGTGGAACCTAGAGTATGATCAACCATGTGATCGGGAGACGTGTTCAAATATGTCTCAGTTTTCGTACCCTGGTACTCGGGTGCAACATTCCAGACGCTTTACTAACACTCTCCCGACTTGGAGAGTCAGTCCCTTTAACCTCCTGTTTGGCCCAGTTTGCAATTTCTGCGGAAGATGAACAGGAATAGCGAGAACCAATGAGAGACTAGCTGGAGGTGTCTGGACGGGCAAATTTAACTCTCATTTCCCACCAGGAAGAGGAAATAACCAAAGGCTCAGCGTGCCGTGCCGGAACCAGATTAGGGCCTGAAGCCATCCTGCGGTGTTGCGGCCAGCTCACAAGAAAGCGAGTTGAAGAAAGGAGCTCAGGGGCACTGTAATTCACAAACCTGCAGAGTTATAAATGACAGCTATCGTCCAAAAATATACTGAAGTAAGGCTGCCAAGAGGACTTGAAAGCGGGGCAGAATTGCAGGAAACCGATTTCAGGAGGTAGACTGGAATTGCATTGAAAGCATAGGAAAAGAGGCAGAACGTCCACAATGATGCACTTGGCCAAAAAGGGCGTATGCGTTTTTTCCTGAATATATTCAGGAAAAAACGCATACGCCCTTTTTGGCCAACCAAGCAAGCTTGCAAAGGAAATCTGCACTACAATGAAGTCTCACTTCCCCCCGGTCAAAAGGGCCATCTGAAAAAAGTGTAAAATCCAGAAAGGCAGGACAGGCCATGGAGAACTGGGAGCCTTGTTATGCTGATGGGCGGGATGTAAACTGCCAACAGACACTCGGGAGAAGTGTATGGTGTTTCCTGAAACATCTAAAAAACAAAGCAACAGAGCCTAGGGCACATCCACTTATGGTCCTATAGCTTAGGGAAATTAAAATCAAAAAGACACAGCCACCCCAATGTTTGGGACGCCTCTGTTTACAAGAACCTCGTTTACCGTACAAGTTCAATATCACAGAAAGTGAAAAATGGATAAAGAACTTGTGGTACTTACGTACAATGCAGTATCACTCAGCAGTGAAATCTATGTCATCAGGCCCGTAGCAGCACAATGAGTGGATTCAGGTACGATGATTCTAACTGAAATAAGTCACACAGAAAAAGAAACATCATAAGATATCAGTAATACACGGAATGTAAACTTGGCTACACAGGAACTGAATTACAGAACAGAACAGGGTCTCAAATTTAGAAAACCAACTTATGCTTGTTTAAGGGTAAAGGTGAGTTGGGGTGCTGCATAAAACCAGAGATTGAAATGAGCACAGATAAAGTTCCTTAAGCCAAATATGGAATAGACAAGAGCTACTCCTTGCTCAGCGAAATGGACTCAACACCGCATATTAAACGCCTAAGAATGTACCTGACTCTTAAGTATCTTAAAACCTATGGATTGCTATGTCTCCGAAAGAGAATCAAGCATGTGTACAGGGACATAAACGCAGCAGTGATAGGATTGGAGAGGTTCGGTGAGCAAATGAAGACCCTTTGAAGTCATATTGCATGGTACCCATTCCACGGGTTTCAACTACCCAGGTTTAAGGTATTCTTCCTTCAGCTAAAACATGCATGTGGAACCTAGAGTATGATCAACCATGTGATCGGGAGACGTGTTCAAATATGTCTCAGTTTTCGTACCCTGGTACTCGGGTGCAACATTCCAGACGCTTTACTAACACTCTCCCGACTTGGAGAGTCAGTCCCTTTAACCTCCTGTTTGGCCCAGTTTGCAATTTCTGCGGAAGATGAACAGGAATAGCGAGAACCAATGAGAGACTAGCTGGAGGTGTCTGGACGGGCAAATTTAACTCTCATTTCCCACCAGGAAGAGGAAATAACCAAAGGCTCAGCGTGCCGTGCCGGAACCAGATTAGGGCCTGAAGCCATCCTGCGGTGTTGCGGCCAGCTCACAAGAAAACGAGTTGAAGAAAGGAGCTCAGGGGCACTGTAATTCACAAACCTGCAGAGTTATAAATGACAACTATCGTCCAAAAATATACTGAAGTAAGGCTGCCAAGAGGACTTGAAAGCGGGGCAGAATTGCAGGAAACCGATTTCAGGAGGTAGACTGGAATTGCATTGAAAGCATAGGAAAAGAGGCAGAACGTCCACAATGATGCATTTGGCCAAAAAGGGCGTATGCGTTTTTTCCTGAATATATTCAGGAAAAAACGCATACGCCCTTTTTGGCCAACCAAGCAAGCTTGCAAAGGAAATCTGCACTACAATGAAGTCTCACTTCCCCCCGGTCAAAAGGGCCATCTGAAAAAAGTGTAAAATCCAGAAAGGCAGGACAGGCCATGGAGAACTGGGAGCCTTGTTATGCTGATGGGCAGGATGTAAACTGCCAACAGACACTCGGGAGAAGTGTATGGTGTTTCCTGAAACATCTAAAAAACAAAGCAACAGAGCCTAGGGCACTTCCACTTATGGTCCTATAGCTTAGGGAAATTAAAATCAAAAAGACACAGCCACCCCAATGTTTGGGACACCTCTGTTTACAAGAACCTCGTTTACCGTACAAGTTCAATATCACAGAAAGTGAAAAATGGATAAAGAACTTGTGGTACTTACGTACAATGCAGTATCACTCAGCAGTGAAATCTATGCCATCAGGCCCGTAGCAGCACAATGAGTGGATTCAGGTACGATGATTCTAACTGAAATAAGTCACACAGAAAAAGAAACATCATAAGATATCAGTAATACACGGAATGTAAACTTGGCTACACAGGAACTGAATTACAGAACAGAACAGGGTCTCAAATTTAGAAAACCAACTTATGCTTGTTTAAGGGTAAAGGTGAGTTGGGGTGCTGCATAAAACCAGAGATTGAAATGAGCACAGATAAAGTTCCTTAAGCCAAATATGGAATAGACAAGAGCTACTCCTTGCTCAACGAAATGGACTCAACACCGCATATTAAACGCCTAAGAATGTACCTGACTCTTAAGTATCTTAAAACCTATGGATTGCTATGTCTCCGAAAGAGAATCAAGCATGTGTACAGGGACATAAACGCAGCAGTGATAGGATTGGAGAGGTTCGGTGAGCAAATGAAGACCCTTTGAAGTCATATTGCATGGTACCCATTCCACGGGTTTCAACTACCCAGGTTTAAGGTATTCTTCCTTCAGCTAAAACATGCATGTGGAACCTAGAGTATGATCAACCATGTGATCGGGAGACGTGTTCAAATATGTCTCAGTTTTCGTACCCTGGTACTCGGGTGCAACATTCCAGACGCTTTACTAACACTCTCCCGACTTGGAGAGTCAGTCCCTTTAACCTCCTGTTTGGCCCAGTTTGCAATTTCTGCGGAAGATGAACAGGAATAGGGAGAACCAATGAGAGACTAGCTGGAGGTGTCTGGACGGGCAAATTTAACTCTCATTTCCCACCAGGAAGAGGAAATAACCAAAGGCTCAGCGTGCCGTGCCGGAACCAGATTAGGGCCTGAAGCCATCCTGCGGTGTTGCGGCCAGCTCACAAGAAAGCGAGTTGAAGAAAGGAGCTCAGGGGCACTGTAATTCACAAACCTGCAGAGTTATAAATGACAGCTATCGTCCAAAAATATACTGAAGTAAGGCTGCCAAGAGGACTTGAAAGCGGGGCAGAATTGCAGGAAACCGATTTCAGGAGGTAGACTGGAATTGCATTGAAAGCATAGGAAAAGAGGCAGAACGTCCACAATGATGCACTTGGCCAAAAAGGGCGTATGCGATTTTCCTGAATATATTCAGGAAAAAACGCATACGCCCTTTTTGGCCAACCAAGCAAGCTTGCAAAGGAAATCTGCACTACAATGAAGTCTCACTTCCCCCCGGTCAAAAGGGCCATCTGAAAAAAGTGTAAAATCCAGAAAGGCAGGACAGGCCATGGAGAACTGGGAGCCTTGTTATGCTGATGGGCGGGATGTAAACTGCCAACAGACACTCGGGAGAAGTGTATGGTGTTTCCTGAAACATCTAAAAAACAAAGCAACAGAGCCCAGGGCACTTCCACTTATGGTCCTATAGCTTAGGGAAATTAAAATCAAAAAGATACAGCCACCCCAATGTTTGGGACGCCTCTGTTTACAAGAACCTCGTTTACCGTACAAGTTCAATATCACAGAAAGTGAAAAATGGATAAAGAACTTGTGGTACTTACATACAATGCAGTATCACTCAGCAGTGAAATCTATGTCATCAGGCCCGTAGCAGCACAATGAGTGGATTCAGGTACGATGATTCTAACTGAAATAAGTCACACAGAGAAAGAAACATCATAAGATATCAGTAATACACGGAATGTAAACTTGGCTACACAGGAACTGAATTACAGAACAGAACAGGGTCTCAAATTTAGAAAACCAACTTATGCTTGTTTAAGGGTAAAGGTGAGTTGGGGTGCTGTATAAAACCAGAGATTGAAATGAGCACAGATAAAGTTCCTTAAGCCAAATATGGAATAGACAAGAGCTACTCCTTGCTCAACGAAATGGACTCAACACCGCATATTAAACGCCTAAGAATGTACCTGACTCTTAAGTATCTTAAAACCGATGGATTGCTATGTCTCCGAAAGAGAATCAAGCATGTGTACAGGGACATAAACGCAGCAGTGATAGGATTGGAGAGGTTCGGTGAGCAAATGAAGACCCTTTGAAGTCATATTGCATGGTACCCATTCCACGGGTTTCAACTACCCAGGTTTAAGGTATTCTTCCTTCAGCTAAAACATGCATGTGGAACCTAGAGTATGATCAACCATGTGATCGGGAGACGTGTTCAAATATGTCTCAGTTTTCGTACCTGGTACTCGGGTGCAACATTCCAGACGCTTTACTAACACTCTCCCGACTTGGAGAGTCAGTCCCTTTAACCTCCTGTTTGGCCCAGTTTGCAATTTCTGCGGAAGATGAACAGGAATAGCGAAAACCAATGAGAGACTAGCTGGAGGTGTCTGGACGGGCAAATTTAACTCTCATTTCCCACCAGGAAGAGGAAATAACCAAAGGCTCAGCGTGCCGTGCCGGAACCAGATTAGGGCCTGAAGCCATCCTGCGGTGTTGCGGCCAGCTCACAAGAAAACGAGTTGAAGAAAGGAGCTCAGGGGCACTGTAATTCACAAACCTGCAGAGTTATAAATGACAACTATCGTCCAAAAATATACTGAAGTAAGGCTGCCAAGAGGAGTTGAAAGCGGGGCAGAATTGCAGGAAACCGATTTCAGGAGGTAGACTGGAATTGCATTGAAAGCATAGGAAAAGAGGCAGAACGTCCACAATGATGCACTTGGCCAAAAAGGGCGTATGCGATTTTCCTGAATATATTCAGGAAAAAACGCATACGCCCTTTTTGGCCAACCAAGCAAGCTTGCAAAGGAAATCTGCACTACAATGAAGTCTCACTTCCCCCCGGTCAAAAGGGCCATCTGAAAAAAGTGTAAAATCCAGAAAGGCAGGACAGGCCATGGAGAACTGGGAGCCTTGTTATGCTGATGGGCGGGATGTAAACTGCCAACAGACACTCGGGAGAAGTGTATGGTGTTTCCTGAAACATCTAAAAAACAAAGCAACAGAGCCTAGGCCACTTCCACTTATGGTCCTATAGCTTAGGGAAATTAAAATCAAAAAGATACAGCCACCCCAATGTTTGGGACGCCTCTGTTTACAAGAACCTCGTTTACCGTACAAGTTCAATATCACAGAAAGTGAAAAATGGATAAAGAACTTGTGGTACTTACATACAATGCAGTATCACTCAGCAGTGAAATCTATGTCATCAGGCCCGTAGCAGCACAATGAGTGGATTCAGGTACGATGATTCTAACTGAAATAAGTCACACAGAAAAAGAAACATCATAAGATATCAGTAATACACGGAATGTAAACTTGGCTACACAGGAACTGAATTACAGAACAGAACAGGGTCTCAAATTTAGAAAACCAACTTATGCTTGTTTAAGGGTAAAGGTGAGTTGGGGTGCTGCATAAAACCAGAGATTGAAATGAGCACAGATAAAGTTCCTTAAGCCAAATATGGAATAGACAAGAGCTACTCCTTGCTCAACGAAATGGACTCAACACCGCATATTAAACGCCTAAGAATGTACCTGACTCTTAAGTATCTTAAAACCTATGGATTGCTATGTCTCCGAAAGAGAATCAAGCATGTGTACAGGGACATAAACGCAGCAGTGATAGGATTGGAGAGGTTCGGTGAGCAAATGAAGACCCTTTGAAGTCATATTGCATGGTACCCATTCCACGGGTTTCAACTACCCAGGTTTAAGGTATTCTTCCTTCAGCTAAAACATGCATGTGGAACCTAGAGTATGATCAACCATGTGATCGGGAGACGTGTTCAAATATGTCTCAGTTTTCGTACCCTGGTACTCGGGTGCAACATTCCAGACGCTTTACTAACACTCTCCTGACTTGGAGAGTCAGTCCCTTTAACCTCCAGTCTGGCCCAGTTTGCAATTTCTGCGGAAGATGAACAGGAATAGCGAGAACCAATGAGAGACTAGCTGGAGGTGTCTGGACGGGCAAATTTAACTCTCATTTCCCACCAGGAAGAGGAAATAACCAAAGGCTCAGCGTGCCGTGCCGGAACCAGATTAGGGCCTGAAGCCATCCTGCGGTGTTGCGGCCAGCTCACAAGAAAACGAGTTGAAGAAAGGAGCTCAGGGGCACTGTAATTCACAAACCTGCAGAGTTATAAATGACAACTATCGTCCAAAAATATACTGAAGTAAGGCTGCCAAGAGGACTTGAAAGCGGGGCAGAATTGCAGGAAACCGATTTCAGGAGGTAGACTGGAATTGCATTGAAAGCATAGGAAAAGAGGCAGAACGTCCACAATGATGCACTTGGCCAAAAAGGGCGTATGCGTTTTTTCCTGAATATATTCAGGAAAAAACGCATACGCCCTTTTTGGCCAACCAAGCAAGCTTGCAAAGGAAATCTGCACTACAATGAAGTCTCACTTCCCCCCCCCCCCCGGTCAAAAGGGCCATCTGAAAAAAGTGTAAAATCCAGAAAGGCAGGACAGGCCATGGAGAACTGGGAGCCTTGTTATGCTGATGGGCGGGATGTAAATTGCCAACAGACACTCGGGAGAAGTGTATGGTGTTTCCTGAAACATCTAAAAAACAAAGCAACAGAGCCTAGGGCACTTCCACTTATGGTCCTATAGCTTAGGGAAATTAAAATCAAAAAGATACAGCCACCCCAATGTTTGGGACGCCTCTGTTTACAAGAACCTCGTTTACCGTACAAGTTCAATATCACAGAAAGTGAAAAATGGATAAAGAACTTGTGGTACTTACGTACAATGCAGTATCACTCAGCAGTGAAATCTATGTCATCAGGCCCGTAGCAGCACAATGAGTGGATTCAGGTACGATGATTCTAACTGAAATAAGTCACACAGAAAAAGAAACATCATAAGATATCAGTAATACACGGAATGTAAACTTGGCTACACAGGAACTGAATTACAGAACAGAACAGGGTCTCAAATTTAGAAAACCAACTTATGCTTGTTTAAGGGTAAAGGTGAGTTGGGGTGCTGCATAAAACCAGAGATTGAAATGAGCACAGATAAAGTTCCTTAAGCCAAATATGGAATAGACAAGAGCTACTCCTTGCTCAACGAAATGGACTCAACACCGCATATTAAACGCCTAAGAATGTACCTGACTCTTAAGTATCTTAAAACCGATGGATTGCTATGTCTCCGAAAGAGAATCAAGCATGTGTACAGGGACATAAACGCAGCAGTGATAGGATTGGAGAGGTTCGGTGAGCAAATGAAGACCCTTTGAAGTCATATTGCATGGTACCCATTCCACGGGTTTCAACTACCCAGGTTTAAGGTATTCTTCCTTCAGCTAAAACATGCATGTGGAACCTAGAGTATGATCAACCATGTGATCGGGAGACGTGTTCAAATATGTCTCAGTTTTCGTACCCTGGTACTCGGGTGCAACATTCCAGACGCTTTACTAACACTCTCCCGACTTGGAGAGTCAGTCCCTTTAACCTCCTGTTTGGCCCAGTTTGCAATTTCTGCGGAAGATGAACAGGAATAGCGAGAACCAATGAGAGACTAGCTGGAGGTGTCTGGACGGGCAAATTTAACTCTCATTTCCCACCAGGAAGAGGAAATAACCAAAGGCTCAGCGTGCCGTGCCGGAACCAGATTAGGGCCTGAAGCCATCCTGCGGTGTTGCGGCCAGCTCACAAGAAAACGAGTTGAAGAAAGGAGCTCAGGGGCACTGTAATTCACAAACCTGCAGAGTTATAAATGACAGCTATCGTCCAAAAATATACTGAAGTAAGGCTGCCAAGAGGACTTGAAAGCGGGGCAGAATTGCAGGAAACCGATTTCAGGAGGTAGACTGGAATTGCATTGAAAGCATAGGAAAAGAGGCAGAACGTCCACAATGATGCACTTGGCCAAAAAGGGCGTATGCGTTTTTTCCTGAATATAGTCAGGAAAAAGCGCATACGCCCTTTTTGGCCAACCAAGCAAACTTGCAAAGGAAATCTGCAATACAATGAAGTCTCACTTCCCCCCCCCGCCCGGTCAAAAGGGCCATCTGAAAAAAGTGTAAAATCCAGAAAGGCAGGACAGGCCATGGAGAACTGGGAGCCTTGTTATGCTGATGGGCGGGATGTAAATTGCCAACAGACACTCGGGAGAAGTGTATGGTGTTTCCTGAAACATCTAAAAAACAAAGCAACAGAGCCTAGGGCACTTCCACTTATGGTCCTATAGCTTAGGGAAATTAAAATCAAAAAGATACAGCCACCCCAATGTTTGGGACACCTCTGTTTACAAGAACCTCGTTTACCGTACAAGTTCAATATCACAGAAACTGAAAAATGGATAAAGAACTTGTGGTACTTACGTACAATGCAGTATCACTCAGCAGTGAAATCTATGTCATCAGGCCCGTAGCAGCACAATGAGTGGATTCAGGTACGATGATTCTAACTGAAATAAGTCACACAGAAAAAGAAACATCATAAGATATCAGTAATACACGGAATGTAAACTTGGCTACACAGGAACTGAATTACAGAACAGAACAGGGTCTCAAATTTAGAAAACCAACTTATGCTTGTTTAAGGGTAAAGGTGAGTTGGGGTGCTGCATAAAACCAGAGATTGAAATGAGCACAGATAAAGTTCCTTAAGCCAAATATGGAATAGACAAGAGCTACTCCTTGCTCAACGAAATGGACTCAACACCGCATATTAAACGCCTAAGAATGTACCTGACTCTTAAGTATCTTAAAACCTATGGATTGCTATGTCTCCGAAAGAGAATCAAGCATGTGTACAGGGACATAAACGCAGCAGTGATAGGATTGGAGAGGTTCGGTGAGCAAATGAAGACCCTTTGAAGTCATATTGCATGGTACCCATTCCACGGGTTTCAACTACCCAGGTTTAAGGTATTCTTCCTTCAGCTAAAACATGCATGTGGAACCTAGAGTATGATCAACCATGTGATCGGGAGACGTGTTCAAATATGTCTCAGTTTTCGTACCCTGGTACTCGGGTGCAACATTCCAGACGCTTTACTAACACTCTCCTGACTTGGAGAGTCAGTCCCTTTAACCTCCAGTCTGGCCCAGTTTGCAATTTCTGCGGAAGATGAACAGGAATAGCGAGAACCAATGAGAGACTAGCTGGAGGTGTCTGGACGGGCAAATTTAACTCTCATTTCCCACCAGGAAGAGGAAATAACCAAAGGCTCAGCGTGCCGTGCCGGAACCAGATTAGGGCCTGAAGCCATCCTGCGGTGTTGCGGCCAGCTCACAAGAAAACGAGTTGAAGAAAGGAGCTCAGGGGCACTGTAATTCACAAACCTGCAGAGTTATAAATGACAACTATCGTCCAAAAATATACTGAAGTAAGGCTGCCAAGAGGACTTGAAAGCGGGGCAGAATTGCAGGAAACCGATTTCAGGAGGTAGACTGGAATTGCATTGAAAGCATAGGAAAAGAGGCAGAACGTCCACAATGATGCACTTGGCCAAAAAGGGCGTATGCGTTTTTTCCTGAATATATTCAGGAAAAAACGCATACGCCCTTTTTGGCCAACCAAGCAAGCTTGCAAAGGAAATCTGCACTACAATGAAGTCTCACTTCCCCCCCCCCCCCGGTCAAAAGGGCCATCTGAAAAAAAGTGTAAAATCCAGAAAGGCAGGACAGGCCATGGAGAACTGGGAGCCTTGTTATGCTGATGGGCGGGATGTAAATTGCCAACAGACACTCGGGAGAAGTGTATGGTGTTTCCTGAAACATCTAAAAAACAAAGCAACAGAGCCTAGGGCACTTCCACTTATGGTCCTATAGCTTAGGGAAATTAAAATCAAAAAGATACAGCCACCCCAATGTTTGGGACGCCTCTGTTTACAAGAACCTCGTTTACCGTACAAGTTCAATATCACAGAAAGTGAAAAATGGATAAAGAACTTGTGGTACTTACGTACAATGCAGTATCACTCAGCAGTGAAATCTATGTCATCAGGCCCGTAGCAGCACAATGAGTGGATTCAGGTACGATGATTCTAACTGAAATAAGTCACACAGAAAAAGAAACATCATAAGATATCAGTAATACACGGAATGTAAACTTGGCTACACAGGAACTGAATTACAGAACAGAACAGGGTCTCAAATTTAGAAAACCAACTTATGCTTGTTTAAGGGTAAAGGTGAGTTGGGGTGCTGCATAAAACCAGAGATTGAAATGAGCACAGATAAAGTTCCTTAAGCCAAATATGGAATAGACAAGAGCTACTCCTTGCTCAACGAAATGGACTCAACACCGCATATTAAACGCCTAAGAATGTACCTGACTCTTAAGTATCTTAAAACCGATGGATTGCTATGTCTCCGAAAGAGAATCAAGCATGTGTACAGGGACATAAACGCAGCAGTGATAGGATTGGAGAGGTTCGGTGAGCAAATGAAGACCCTTTGAAGTCATATTGCATGGTACCCATTCCACGGGTTTCAACTACCCAGGTTTAAGGTATTCTTCCTTCAGCTAAAACATGCATGTGGAACCTAGAGTATGATCAACCATGTGATCGGGAGACGTGTTCAAATATGTCTCAGTTTTCGTACCCTGGTACTCGGGTGCAACATTCCAGACGCTTTACTAACACTCTCCCGACTTGGAGAGTCAGTCCCTTTAACCTCCTGTTTGGCCCAGTTTGCAATTTCTGCGGAAGATGAACAGGAATAGCGAGAACCAATGAGAGACTAGCTGGAGGTGTCTGGACGGGCAAATTTAACTCTCATTTCCCACCAGGAAGAGGAAATAACCAAAGGCTCAGCGTGCCGTGCCGGAACCAGATTAGGGCCTGAAGCCATCCTGCGGTGTTGCGGCCAGCTCACAAGAAAACGAGTTGAAGAAAGGAGCTCAGGGGCACTGTAATTCACAAACCTGCAGAGTTATAAATGACAGCTATCGTCCAAAAATATACTGAAGTAAGGCTGCCAAGAGGACTTGAAAGCGGGGCAGAATTGCAGGAAACCGATTTCAGGAGGTAGACTGGAATTGCATTGAAAGCATAGGAAAAGAGGCAGAACGTCCACAATGATGCACTTGGCCAAAAAGGGCGTATGCGTTTTTTCCTGAATATAGTCAGGAAAAAGCGCATACGCCCTTTTTGGCCAACCAAGCAAACTTGCAAAGGAAATCTGCAATACAATGAAGTCTCACTTCCCCCCCCCGCCCGGTCAAAAGGGCCATCTGAAAAAAGTGTAAAATCCAGAAAGGCAGGACAGGCCATGGAGAACTGGGAGCCTTGTTATGCTGATGGGCGGGATGTAAATTGCCAACAGACACTCGGGAGAAGTGTATGGTGTTTCCTGAAACATCTAAAAAACAAAGCAACAGAGCCTAGGGCACTTCCACTTATGGTCCTATAGCTTAGGGAAATTAAAATCAAAAAGATACAGCCACCCCAATGTTTGGGACACCTCTGTTTACAAGAACCTCGTTTACCGTACAAGTTCAATATCACAGAAACTGAAAAATGGATAAAGAACTTGTGGTACTTACGTACAATGCAGTATCACTCAGCAGTGAAATCTATGTCATCAGGCCCGTAGCAGCACAATGAGTGGATTCAGGTACGATGATTCTAACTGAAATAAGTCACACAGAAAAAGAAACATCATAAGATATCAGTAATACACGGAATGTAAACTTGGCTACACAGGAACTGAATTACAGAACAGAACAGGGTCTCAAATTTAGAAAACCAACTTATGCTTGTTTAAGGGTAAAGGTGAGTTGGGGTGCTGCATAAAACCAGAGATTGAAATGAGCACAGATAAAGTTCCTTAAGCCAAATATGGAATAGACAAGAGCTACTCCTTGCTCAACGAAATGGACTCAACACCGCATATTAAACGCCTAAGAATGTACCTGACTCTTAAGTATCTTAAAACCGATGGATTGCTATGTCTCCGAAAGAGAATCAAGCATGTGTACAGGGACATAAACGCAGCAGTGATAGGATTGGAGAGGTTCGGTGAGCAAATGAAGACCCTTTGAAGTCATATTGCATGGTACCCATTCCACGGGTTTCAACTACCCAGGTTTAAGGTATTCTTCCTTCAGCTAAAACATGCATGTGGAACCTAGAGTATGATCAACCATGTGATCGGGAGACGTGTTCAAATATGTCTCAGTTTTCGTACCTGGTACTCGGGTGCAACATTCCAGACGCTTTACTAACACTCTCCCGACTTGGAGAGTCAGTCCCTTTAACCTCCTGTTTGGCCCAGTTTGCAATTTCTGCGGAAGATGAACAGGAATAGCGAGAAACAATGAGAGACTAGCTGGAGGTGTCTGGACGGGCAAATTTAACTCTCATTTCCCACCAGGAAGAGGAAATAACCAAAGGCTCAGCGTGCCGTGCCGGAACCAGATTAGGGCCTGAAGCCATCCTGCGGTGTTGCGGCCAGCTCACAAGAAAGCGAGTTGAAGAAAGGAGCTCAGGGGCACTGTAATTCACAAACCTGCAGAGTTATAAATGACAACTATCGTCCAAAAATATACTGAAGTAAGGCTGCCAAGAGGACTTGAAAGCGGGGCAGAATTGCAGGAAACCGATTTCAGGAGGTAGACTGGAATTACATTGAAAGCATAGGAAAAGAGGCAGAACGTCCACAATGATGCACTTGGCCAAAAAGGGTGTATGCGATTTTCCTGAATATATTCAGGAAAAAACGCATACGCCCTTTTTGGCCAACCAAGCAAGCTTGCAAAGGAAATCTGCACTACAATGAAGTCTCACTTCCCCCCGGTCAAAAGGGCCATCTGAAAAAAGTGTAAAATCCAGAAAGGCAGGACAGGCCATGGAGAACTGGGAGCCTTGTTATGCTGATGGGCGGGATGTAAACTGCCAACAGACACTCGGGAGAAGTGTATGGTGTTTCCTGAAACATCTAAAAAACAAAGCAACAGAGCCTAGGGCACTTCCACTTATGGTCCTATAGCTTAGGGAAATTAAAATCAAAAAGATACAGCCACCCCAATGTTTGGGACGCCTCTGTTTACAAGAACCTCGTTTACCGTACAAGTTCAATATCACAGAAAGTGAAAAATGGATAAAGAACTTGTGGTACTTACGTACAATGCAGTATCACTCAGCAGTGAAATCTATGCCATCAGGCCCGTAGCAGCACAATGAGTGGATTCAGGTACGATGATTCTAACTGAAATAAGTCACACAGAAAAAGAAACATCATAAGATATCAGTAATACACGGAATGTAAACTTGGCTACACAGGAACTGAATTACAGAACAGAACAGGGTCTCAAATTTAGAAAACCAACTTATGCTTGTTTATGGGTAAAGGTGAGTTGGGGTGCTGCATAAAACCAGAGATTGAAATGAGCACAGATAAAGTTCCTTAAGCCAAATATGGAATAGACAAGAGCTACTCCTTGCTCAACGAAATGGACTCAACACCGCATATTAAACGCCTAAGAATGTACCTGACTCTTAAGTATCTTAAAACCTATGGATTGCTATGTCTCCGAAAGAGAATCAAGCATGTGTACAGGGACATAAACGCAGCAGTGATAGGATTGGAGAGGTTCGGTGAGCAAATGAAGACCCTTTGAAGTCATATTGCATGGTACCCATTCCACGGGTTTCAACTACCCAGGTTTAAGGTATTCTTCCTTCAGCTAAAACATGCATGTGGAACCTAGAGTATGATCAACCATGTGATCGGGAGACGTGTTCAAATATGTCTCAGTTTTTGTACCCTGGTACTCGGGTGCAACATTCCAGATGCTTTACTAACACTCTCCCGACTTGGAGAGTCAGTCCCTTTAACCTCCTGTTTGGCCCAGTTTGCAATTTCTGCGGAAGATGAACAGGAATAGCGAGAACCAATGAGAGACTAGCTGGAGGTGTCTGGACGGGCAAATTTAACTCTCATTTCCCACCAGGAAGAGGAAATAACCAAAGGCTCAGCGTGCCGTGCCGGAACCAGATTAGGGCCTGAAGCCATCCTGCGGTGTTGCGGCCAGCTCACAAGAAAACGAGTTGAAGAAAGGAGCTCAGGGGCACTGTAATTCACAAACCTGCAGAGTTATAAATGACAGCTATCGTCCAAAAATATACTGAAGTAAGGCTGCCAAGAGGACTTGAAAGCGGGGCAGAATTACAGGAAACCGATTTCAGGAGGTAGACTGGAATTGCATTGAAAGCATAGGAAAAGAGGCAGAACGTCCACAATGATGCACTTGGCCAAAAAGGGCGTATGCGTTTTTTCCTGAATATATTCAGGAAAAAACGCATACGCCCTTTTTGGCCAACCAAGCAAGCTTGCAAAGGAAATCTGCACTACAATGAAGTCTCACTTCCCCCCGGTCAAAAGGGCCATCTGAAAAAAGTGTAAAATCCAGAAAGGCAGGACAGGCCATGGAGAACTGGGAGCCTTGTTATGCTGATGGGCGGGATGTAAACTGCCAACAGACACTCGGGAGAAGTGTATGGTGTTTCCTGAAACATCTAAAAAACAAAGCAACAGAGCCTAGGGCACTTCCACTTATGGTTCTATAGCTTAGGGAAATTAAAATAAAAAAGATACAGCCACCCCAATGTTTGGGACGCCTCTGTTTACAAGAACCTCGTTTACCGTACAAGTTCAATATCACAGAAAGTGAAAAATGGATAAAGAACTTGTGGTACTTACGTACAATGCAGTATCACTCAGCAGTGAAATCTATGTCATCAGGCCCGTAGCAGCACAATGAGTGGATTCAGGTACGATGATTCTAACTGAAATAAGTCACACAGAGAAAGAAACATCATAAGATATCAGTAATACACGGAATGTAAACTTGGCTACACAGGAACTGAATTACAGAACAGAACAGGGTCTCAAATTTAGAAAACCAACTTATGCTTGTTTAAGGGTAAAGGTGAGTTGGGGTGCTGCATAAAACCAGAGATTGAAATGAGCACAGATAAAGTTCCTTAAGCCAAATATGGAATAGACAAGAGCTACTCCTTGCTCAACGAAATGGACTCAACACCCCATATTAAACGCCTAAGAATGTACCTGACTCTTAAGTATCTTAAAACCTATGGATTGCTATGTCTCCGAAAGAGAATCAAGCATGTGTACAGGGACATAAACGCAGCAGTGATAGGATTGGAGAGGTTCGGTGAGCAAATGAAGACCCTTTGAAGTCATATTGCATGGTACCCATTCCACGGGTTTCAACTACCCAGGTTTAAGGTATTCTTCCTTCAGCTAAAACATGCATGTGGAACCTAGAGTATGATCAACCATGTGATCGGGAGACGTGTTCAAATATGTCTCAGTTTTGTACCCTGGTACTCGGGTGCAACATTCCAGACGCTTTACTAACACTCTCCCGACTTGGAGAGTCAGTCCCTTTAACCTCCTGTTTGGCCCAGTTTGCAATTTCTGCGGAAGATGAACAGGAATAGCGAGAACCAATGAGAGACTAGCTGGAGGTGTCTGGACGGGCAAATTTAACTCTCATTTCCCACCAGGAAGAGGAAATAACCAAAGGCTCAGCGTGCCGTGCCGGAACCAGATTAGGGCCTGAAGCCATCCTGCGGTGTTGCGGCCAGCTCACAAGAAAACGAGTTGAAGAAAGGAGCTCAGGGGCACTGTAATTCACAAACCTGCAGAGTTATAAATGACAACTATCGTCCAAAAATATACTGAAGTAAGGCTGCCAAGAGGACTTGAAAGCGGGGCAGAATTGCAGGAAACCGATTTCAGGAGGTAGACTGGAATTGCATTGAAAGCATAGGAAAAGAGGCAGAACGTCCACAATGATGCACTTGGCCAAAAAGGGCGTATGCGTTTTTTCCTGAATATATTCAGGAAAAAACGCATACGCCCTTTTTGGCCAACCAAGCAAGCTTGCAAAGGAAATCTGCACTACAATGAAGTCTCACTTCCCCCCGGTCAAAAGGGCCATCTGAAAAAAGTGTAAAATCCAGAAAGGCAGGACAGGCCATGGAGAACTGGTAACCTTGTTATGCTGATGGGCGGGATGTAAATTGCCAACAGACACTCGGGAGAAGTGTATGGTGTTTCCTGAAACATCTAAAAAACAAAGCAACAGAGCCTAGGGCACTTCCACTTATGGTCCTATAGCTTAGGGAAATTAAAATCAAAAAGATACAGCCACCCCAATGTTTGGGACGCCTCTGTTTACAAGAACCTCGTTTACCATACAAGTTCAATATCACAGAAAGTGAAAAATGGATAAAGAACTTGTGGTACTTACGTACAATGCAGTATCACTCAGCAGTGAAATCTATGTCATCAGGCCCATAGCAGCACAATGAGTGGATTCAGGTACGATGATTCTAACTGAAATAAGTCACACAGAAAAAGAAACATCATAAGATATCAGTAATACACGGAATGTAAACTTGGCTACACAGGAACTGAATTACAGAACAGAACAGGGTCTCAAATTTAGAAAACCAACTTATGCTTGTTTAAGGGTAAAGGTGAGTTGGGGTGCTGCATAAAACCAGAGATTGAAATGAGCACAGATAAAGTTCCTTAAGCCAAATATGGAATAGACAAGAGCTACTCCTTGCTCAACGAAATGGACTCAACACCGCATATTAAACACCTAAGAATGTACCTGACTCTTAAGTATCTTAAAACCTATGGATTGCTATGTCTCCGAAAGAGAATCAAGCATGTATACAGGGACATAAACGCAGCAGTGATAGGATTGGAGAGGTTCGGTGAGCAAATGAAGACCCTTTGAAGTCATATTGCATGGTACCCATTCCACGGGTTTCAACTACCCAGGTTTAAGGTATTCTTCCTTCAGCTAAAACATGCATGTGGAACCTAGAGTATGATCAACCATGTGATCGGGAGACGTGTTCAAATATGTCTCAGTTTTCGTACCCTGGTACTCGGGTGCAACATTCCAGACGCTTTACTAACACTATCCCCACTTGGAGAGTCAGCGCCTTTAACCTCCTGTTTGGCCCAGTTTGCAATTTCTGCGGAAGATGAACAGGAATAGCGAGAACCAATGAGAGACTAGCTGGAGGTGTCTGGACGGGCAAATTTAACTCTCATTTCCCACCAGGAAGAGGAAATAACCAAAGGCTCAGCGTGCCGTGCCGGAACCAGATTAGGGCCTGAAGCCATCCTGCGGTGTTGCGGCCAGCTCACAAGAAAACGAGTTGAAGAAAGGAGCTCAGGGGCACTGTAATTCACAAACCTGCAGAGTTATAAATGACAACTATCGTCCAAAAATATACTGAAGTAAGGCTGCCAAGAGGACTTGAAAGCGGGGCAGAATTGCAGGAAACCGATTTCAGGAGGTAGACTGGAATTGCATTGAAAGCATAGGAAAAGAGGCAGAACGTCCACAATGATGCACTTGGCCAAAAAGGGCGTATGCGTTTTTTCCTGAATATATTCAGGAAAAAACGCATACGCCCTTTTTGGCCAACCAAGCAAGCTTGCAAAGAAATCTGCACTACAATGAAGTCTCACTTCCCCCCCCCCCGGTCAAAAGGGCCATCTGAAAAAAGTGTAAAATCCAGAAAGGCAGGACAGGCCATGGAGAACTGGGAGCCTTGTTATGCTGATGGGCGGGACGTAAACTGCCAAGAGACACTCCGGAGAAGTGTATGGTGTTTCCTGAAACATCTAAAAAACAAAGCAACAGAGCCTAGGGCACTTCCACTTATGGTCCTATAGCTTAGGGAAATTAAAATCAAAAAGATACAGCCACCCCAAAGTTTGGGACGCCTCTGTTTACAAGAACCTCGTTTACCGTACAAGTTCAATATCACAGAAAGTGAAAAATGGATAAAGAACTTGTGGTACTTACGTACAATGCAGTATCACTCAGCAGTGAAATCTATGCCATCAGGCCCGTAGCAGCACAATGAGTGGATTCAGGTACGATGATTCTAACTGAAATAAGTCACACAGAAAAAGAAACATCATAAGATATCAGTAATACACGGAATGTAAACTTGGCTACACAGGAACTGAATTACAGAACAGAACAGGGTCTCAAATTTAGAAAACCAACTTATGCTTGCTTAAGGGGAAAGGTGAGTTGGGGTGCTGCATAAAACCAGAGATTGAAATGAGCACAGATAAAGTTCCTTAAGCCAAATATGGAATAGACAAGAGCTACTCCTTGCTCAACGAAATGGACTCAACACCGCATATTAAACGCCTAAGAATGTACCTGACTAGTAAGTATCTTAAAACCTATGGATTGCTATGTCTCCGAAAGAGAATCAAGCATGTGTACAGGGACATAAACGCAGCAGTGATAGGATTGGAGAGGTTCGGTGAGCAAATGAAGACCCTTTGAAGTCATATTGCATGGTACCCATTCCACGGGTTTCAACTACCCAGGTTTAAGGTATTCTTCCTTCAGCTAAAACATGCATGTGGAACCTAGAGTATGATCAACCATGTGATCGGGAGACGTGTTCAAATATGTCTCAGTTTTCGTACCCTGGTACTCGGGTGCAACATTCCAGACGCTTTACTAACACTCTCCCGACTTGGAGAGTCAGTCCCTTTAACCTCCTGTTTGGCCCAGTTTGCAATTTCTGCGGAAGATGAACAGGAATAGCGAGAACCAATGAGAGACTAGCTGGAGGTGTCTGGACGGGCAAATTTAACTCTCATTTCCCACCAGGAAGAGGAAATAACCAAAGGCTCAGCGTGCCGTGCCGGAACCAGATTAGGGCCTGAAGCCATCCTGCGGTGTTGCGGCCAGCTCACAAGAAAACGAGTTGAAGAAAGGAGCTCAGGGGCACTGTAATTCACAAACCTGCAGAGTTATAAATGACAACTATCGTCCAAAAATATACTGAAGTAAGGCTGCCAAGAGGACTTGAAAGCGGGGCAGAATTGCAGGAAACCGATTTCAGGAGGTAGACTGGAATTGCATTGAAAGCATAGGAAAAGAGGCAGAACGTCCACAATGATGGACTTGGCCAAAAAGGGCGTATGCGTTTTTTCCTGAATATATTCAGGAAAAAACGCATACGCCCTTTTTGGCCAACCAAGCAAGCTTGCAAAGAAATCTGCACTACAATGAAGTCTCACTTCCCCCCCCCCCCCCGGTCAAAAGGGCCATCTGAAAAAAGTGTAAAATCCAGAAAGGCAGGACAGGCCATGGAGAACTGGGAGCCTTGTTATGCTGATGGGCGGGACGTAAACTGCCAAGAGACACTCCGGAGAAGTGTATGGTGTTTCCTGAAACATCTAAAAAACAAAGCAACAGAGCCTAGGGCACTTCCACTTATGGTCCTATAGCTTAGGGAAATTAAAATCAAAAAGATACAGCCACCCCAAAGTTTGGGACGCCTCTGTTTACAAGAACCTCGTTTACCGTACAAGTTCAATATCACAGAAAGTGAAAAATGGATAAAGAACTTGTGGTACTTACGTACAATGCAGTATCACTCAGCAGTGAAATCTATGTCATCAGGCCCGTAGCAGCACAATGAGTGGATTCAGGTACGATGATTCTAACTGAAATAAGTCACACAGAAAAAGAAACATCATAAGATATCAGTAATACACGGAATGTAAACTTGGCTACACAGGAACTGAATTACAGAACAGAACAGGGTCTCAAATTTAGAAAACCAACTTATGCTTGCTTAAGGGTAAAGGTGAGTTGGGGTGCTGCATAAAACCAGAGATTGAAATGAGCACAGATAAAGTTCCTTAAGCCAAATATGGAATAGACAAGAGCTACTCCTTGCTCAACGAAATGGACTCAACACCGCATATTAAACGCCTAAGAATGTACCTGACTAGTAAGTATCTTAAAACCTATGGATTGCTATGTCTCCGAAAGAGAATCAAGCATGTGTACAGGGACATAAACGCAGCAGTGATAGGATTGGAGAGGTTCGGTGAGCAAATGAAGACCCTTTGAAGTCATATTGCATGGTACCCATTCCACGGGTTTCAACTACCCAGGTTTAAGGTATTCTTCCTTCAGCTAAAACATGCATGTGGAACCTAGAGTATGATCAACCATGTGATCGGGAGACGTGTTTAAATATGTCTCAGTTTTCGTACCCTGGTACTCGGGTGCAACATTCCAGACGCTTTACTAACACTCTCCCGACTTGGAGAGTCAGTCCCTTTAACCTCCTGTTTGGCCCAGTTTGCAATTTCTGTGGAAGATGAACAGGAATAGCGAGAACCAATGAGAGACTAGCTGGAGGTGTCTGGACGGGCAAATTTAACTCTCATTTCCCACCAGGAAGAGGAAATAACCAAAGGCTCAGCGTGCCGTGCCGGAACCAGATTAGGGCCTGAAGCCATCCTGCGGTGTTGCGGCCAGCTCACAAGAAAACGAGTTGAAGAAAGGAGCTCAGGGGCACTGTAATTCACAAACCTGCAGAGTTATAAATGACAACTATCGTCCAAAAATATACTGAAGTAAGGCTGCCAAGAGGACTTGAAAGCGGGGCAGAATTGCAGGAAACCGATTTCAGGAGGTAGACTGGAATTGCATTGAAAGCATAGGAAAAGAGGCAGAACGTCCACAATGATGCACTTGGCCAAAAAGGGCGTATGCGTTTTTTCCTGAATATATTCAGGAAAAAACGCATACGCCCTTTTAGGCCAACCAAGCAAGCTTGCAAAGGAAATCTGCACTACAATGAAGTCTCACTCCCCCCCCCCGGGTCAAAAGGGCCATCTGAAAAAAGTGTAAAATCCAGAAAGGCAGGACAGGCCATGGAGAACTGGGAGCCTTGTTATGCTGATGGGCGGGATGTAAACTGCCAACAGACACTCGGGAGAAGTGTATGGTGTTTCCTGAAACATCGAAAAAACAAAGCAACAGAGCCTAGGGCACTTCCACTTATGGTCCTATAGCTTAGGGAAATTAAAATCAAAAAGATACAGCCACCCCAATGTTTGGGACGCCTCTGTTTACAAGAACCTCGTTTACCGTACAAGTTCAATATCACAGAAAGTGAAAAATGGATAAAGAACTTGTGGTACTTACGTACAATGCAGTATCACTCAGCAGTGAAATCTATGTCATCAGGCCCGTAGCAGCACAATGAGTGGATTCAGGTACGATGATTCTAACTGAAATAAGTCACACAGAAAAAGAAACATCATAAGATATCAGTAATACACGGAATGTAAACTTGGCTACACAGGAACTGAATTACAGAACAGAACAGGGTCTCAAATTTAGAAAACCAACTTATGCTTGTTTAAGAGTAAAGGTGAGTTGGGGTGCTGCATAAAACCAGAGATTGAAATGAGCACAGATAAAGTTCCTTAAGCCAAATATGGAATAGACAAGAGCTACTCCTTGCTCAACGAAATGGACTCAACACCCCATATTAAACGCCTAAGAATGTACCTGACTCTTAAGTATCTTAAAACCTATGGATTGCTATGTCTCCGAAAGAGAATCAAGCATGTGTACAGGGACATAAACGCAGCAGTGATAGGATTGGAGAGGTTCGGTGAGCAAATGAAGACCCTTTGATGTCATATTGCATGGTATCCATTCCACGGGTTTCAACTACCCAGGTTTAAGGTATTCTTCCTTCAGCTAAAACATGCATGTGGAACCTAGAGTATGATCAACCATGTGATCGGGAGACGTATTCAAATATGTCTCAGTTTTCGTACCCTGGTACTCGGGTGCAACATTCCAGACGCTTTACTAACACTCTCCCGACTTGGAGAGTCAGTCCCTTTAACCTCCTGTTTGGCCCAGTTTGCAATTTCTGCGGAAGATGAACAGGAATAGCGAGAACCAATGAGAGACTAGCTGGAGGTGTCTGGACGGGCAAATTTAACTCTCATTTCCCACCAGGAAGAGGAAATAACCAAAGGCTCAGCGTGCCGTGCCGGAACCAGATTAGGGCCTGAAGCCATCCTGCGGTGTTGCGGCCAGCTCACAAGAAAGCGAGTTGAAGAAAGGAGCTCAGGGGCACTGTAATTCACAAACCTGCAGAGTTATAAATGACAACTATCGTCCAAAAATATACTGAAGTAAGGCTGCCAAGAGGACTTGAAAGCGGGGCAGAATTGCAGGAAACCGATTTCAGGAGGTAGACTGGAATTGCATTGAAAGCATAGGAAAAGAGGCAGAACGTCCACAATGATGCACTTGGCCAAAAAGGGCGTATGCGTTTTTTCCTGAATATATTCAGGAAAAAACGCATACGCCCTTTTTTGCCAACCAAGCAAACTTGCAAAGGAAATCTGCACTACAATGAAGTCTCACTTCCCCCCGGTCAAAAGAGCCATCTGAAAAAGTGTAAAATCCAGAAAGGCAGGACAGGCCATGGAGAACTGGGAGCCTTGTTATGCTGATGGGCGGGATGTAAATTGCAAACCGACACTTGGGAGAAGTGTATGGTGTTTCCTGAAACATCTAAGAAACAAAGCAACAGAGCCTAGGGCACTTCCACTTATGGTCCTATAGCTTAGGGAAATTAAAATCAAAAAGACACAGCCACCCCAATTTGGGACGCCTCTGTTTACAAGAACCTCGTTTACCGTACAAGTTCAATATCACAGAAAGTGAAAAATGGATAAAGAACTTGTGGTACTTACGTACAATGCAGTATCACTCAGCAGTGAAATCTATGTCATAAGGCCCGTAGCAGCACAATCAGTGGATTCAGGTACGATGATTCTAACTGAAATAAGTCACCCAGAAAAAGAAACATCATAAGATATCACTAATACACGGAATGTAAACTTGGCTACACAGGAACTGAATTACAGAACAGAACAGGGTCTCAAATTTAGAAAACCAACTTATGCTTGCTTAAGGGGAAAGGTTAGTTGGGGTGCTGCATAAAACCAGAGATTGAAATGAGCACAGATAAAGTTCCTTAACCCAAATATGGAATAGACAAGAGCTACTCCTTGCTCAACGAAATGGACTCAACACCGCATATTAAACGCCTAAGAATGTACCTGACTAGTAAGTATCTTAAAACCTATGGATTGCTATGTCTCTGAAAGAGAATCAGCATGTGTACAGGGGCATAAACGCAGCAGTGAGAGGATTGGAGAGGTTCGGTGAGCTAATGAAGACCCTTTGAAGTCATATTGCATGGTACCCATTCCACGGGTTTCAACTATCCAGGTTTAAGGTATTCTTCCTTCAGCTAAAACATGCATGTGGAACCTAGACTATGATCAAACATGTGATCGGGAGATGTGTTCAAATATGTCTCAGTTTTCGTACCCTGGTACTCGGGTGCAACATTCCAGACTCTTTACTAACACTCTCCCGACTTGGAGAGTCAGTCCCTTTAACCTCCTGTTTGGCCCAGTTTGCAATTTCTGCTGAAGATGAACAGGAATAGCGAGAACCCATGAGAGACTAGCTGGAGGTGTCTGGACGGGCAAATTTAACTCTCATTTCCCACCAGGAAGCGGAATTAACCAAAGGCTCAGCGTGCCGTGCCGGAACCAGATTAGGCCCTGAAGCCATCCTGCGGTGTTGCGGCCAGCTCAAAAGAAAGCGAATTGAAGAAAGGAGCTCAGGGGCACTGTAATTCACAAACCTGCAGAGTTATAAATGACAACTATCGTCCAAAAATATACTGAAGTAAGGCTTCCAAGAGGACTTGAAAGCGGGGCAGAATTGCAGGAAACCGATTTCAGGAGGTAGACTGGAATTGCATTGAAAGCATAGGAAAAGAGGCAGAACGTCCACAATGATGCACTTGGCCAAAAAGGGCGTATGCGTTTTTTCCTGAAAATATTCAGGAAAAAACGCATACGCCCTTTTTGGCCAACCAAGCAAGCTTGCAAAGGAAATCTGCACTACAATGAAGTCTCACTTCCCCCCGGTCAAAAGGGCCATCTGAAAAAAGTGTAAAATCCAGAAAGGCAGGACAGGCCATGGAGAACTGGGAGCCTTGTTATGCTGATGGGCGGGATGTAAATTGCCAACAGACACTCGGGAGAAGTGTATGGTGTTTCCTGAAACATCTAAAAAACAAAGCAACAGAGCCTAGGGCACTTCCACTTATGGTCCTATAGCTTAGGGAAATGAAAATCAAAAAGACACAGCCACCCCAAAATTTGGGACGGCTCTTTTTACAGGAATCTCTTCTGCGGCACAAGTTAAATATCCCAGAGAGCAAATAATGGATAAAGAAGTTGCGGTACTTATGTACAACAGAATACCACTCAGCAATGAAATCTATGTCACCAGGCCCGTACCAGCATAATGAGTGGATTGAGGCACGATGATTCTAAGTGAAATAAGTCACACAGAAAAAGAAACATCATAAGGTATCACTAATACATGGAATGTGAACTTGGCTACACATTAACTGAATTACAAAACAGAACAAGGTCTCAAATTTAGAAAACCAACTTATGCTTGCTTAAGGGGGAAGGTGAGTTGGGGTGCTGCATAAAAGCAGAGTTTGAAATTAGCACAGATACCGTTCCATAAGCCAAATATGTAATAGACAAGACCTACCCCTTGCTCAAGGAAATGGATTCAACAATGAGGTATCACCTCACACCTGGTAGAATAGGCATCATAGAAAATCTACAAACAAAAAATGCTGGAAAGGGTGTGGAGAAAAGGAACCCTCTTCCACTATTGTTGGGAATATAAATTGATACAGTCATTATGGAGAACAATATGGAATTTCTTAAGAAACTAACAATAGAATTACCATATGATACAGCAATCCCAGTACTGGACATATACCCAGACAAAACCATAAATCAAAAAGAGTCATTCACCGCAATGTTCATTGCATCACTATTTACAATATCGAGGTAATGGAAGCAACCTAAATGCCCACAGACAGACGAATGCATAAAGCTGTGGTACATATATAAAATGGAATATTACTAAGCCATGAAAAGGAATGAAATTGGGTCATTTGTAGAGACGTCGATGGATCTAGAGACTGTCATACAGAGTGAAGTAAGTCAGAAAGAGAAAAACAAATCTTGTATATTCATGCATATATGTGGAACCTAGAAAAACTGTACAGATTAACCATTTTGCAAGGCATAAATAGAGCAACAGATGTAGACAACAAACGTATGGACAACAAGGGGGGAAAGCTGTTGGGGGGGTGGTGGTGGGAGGAGTTGAGAGACTGGGATTGGCATGTATACATTTATATGTATAAAATAGATAACCAATAAGAACCTGCTGTATAAAAATATAAAATAAAATTCAAAATTAAAAAGAAATAAAATTTAAAAAATAAAACAGAAAAAACAATTATTCCCTGCACATACATGTATTTATATGAATAAATTATTTCCATGCTTATATCTGTAAATACAAAAAAGAGGAATAAAATCTACCTTGAACCAAAAACGAAAAAGAGAAAAAAACACAGAACCCACCAGTTACACAGAGGAAAACCGTATCAGGGTACTTGCTCCAGTTGTAAACAATTCTGAAGTTGGTCAGTGGTGGGGAATCGTCTCCCATTCAGCCAGCAGCCCCCACGCAACAAGCGTCCTCATTGCAAAGCTGGGACACTGTGCCGAGGCATCTGTGAGTAAACGTGAGCTGAGCCCCAGGCCAGTTGCTGCTGAACTATTCCCACCCGTCCCAGGTAAAACACCTGAATATATACAAGGACTTGAAAGCCTAGAGGAAGGGCCATAGAGCCACACGAGTGACAGCATGCCGGCCGACTTGGTGCCTGCAGGCCAGCCAGGATGGTCCTGGCCCTGGGTGCTCTTCTGGAAGATTTCCATTTCCCTGCCTGAGATACCCGTCCTGTCCCTGCCCCCACTGCTTTTTTCCTTCTTCACCTCTGCCCAGGGAGAAATTCCAGCAGCAGGTATGGGTGACACATCCTCTTCTTTAGCAGGTGGCAGCCTGGCAACTGCTGCAGAAAGTCCAGCAGAGCCCCACTCACACTGGGCCACCCACAAAGCCGTGGCCTCTCACTCCCTCCCACCAGCCCAGCCCCGAGACTGCTGACAGGGCAGAGAAAATGGCGTCAGGCACGGCTGCAGGGGCTCTTGCTGCCTGGAGTGGTATTTATATTGATCTCAACCCAGGCACACCTGGGGAGGGCTGGCTGGCACGGTAAGGCTGCCCAGGTCAGCCAATCATCACCCCTCAGGGGCTCACAGTTGCAGAAAATGGAACTTGCTGAACCGGCCAGGTCCAAGGAACAGGTGTGGGCTCCTGAGAGTCAGGATAGACAAGGGGCTGCAGCTTTGGCTTGTTTTCTAATCATTTTATCTGGCCCATGAGTGGGAGACAACTTCAAGAAAACCCTCTCCTAATGAGAGGAACCCAGGAGTCAGGGAGAGGAGGGGTGGGTGGTGGTTGGAGACAGAGGCCTGGTGCCCCGGGTGCAGTGGAAGTCTCTGGAAGACCAGGTGGAGGGAGGCCTCACGGAGTGATGCCCAGGGTCACAGACCTGTCGCAGCTGCTGTTTGTTAGTTCAAGTCCTGCTCTGAGGTGCTCTGTGTCAGCTCTGAGCGACAGGTGAGCTGGGGGTGCTCTGCAATGAGGGCTATGTGCACGGTTCCTGTGTGCCCAGCCCTGCCACGGTACCTGCAAGGGTAGCTCTGTATCCTGGGAGGGGCCTGATCACGAGAGCCCCGTGGGCTGGGGTGGGGGTGGGGTACCTGCCCAGGTGAGCTCCATATTCTGCGATTGGTCTGACCACGAGAGCCCCATGGGCTGCTGGGGACCTGGTAAAGGATGTCAGGACAGTCAGTGAAGCCACCGAGGATATACCTCCAGTTGCTCCTAATTCCTACACCCTGCTGGTCATTCTACCAACCACCAGGACATGGTATTCTGTATTAGTCTTCAATGATGCCTTCTTTTGTATTCCATTAGTCCCAGAGTCACAAGAAATTTTGGCTTGTGAGTGGCAGGACTCAACATACAACTAAAACAATACTTCCGGGCCGTCTGGCCCCAAGGGTGCAAAAATTCCCACACCGTCTTTGGGGAAAGCTTAGCTAAAGACCTAAAAGTTCTACCTCTGGAAAAGGAAACCCTCCTTCAATATGCAGACGACATTCTGATCGCCAGCCCTACTAAGGAGGCCTCTGAACTACCAAGCCAATAAAGGATAGAAGTTGTCCAAGAAAAAGCTCAAATATCACAGACTGCGGTGACCTGCCTGGGCTTCATTCTCACACAAGGTCAGAGAAGCCCATCCCAGGAAAGGGAAGAAACCATTTTCAGCCTTACCCCTTTCTAAAACTAGAAGACAGCTTAGGGGTTCCTGCGGAGGCCAGGGTTTGCTGCTTCTGGATCCCTAACTACAGTCTACTAGCTGGGCCTCTATATGAAACACTGAAAGGAAAAGATGATGATCCTTTTGAATAGAATCCAGAAGTGGCCTTTCAAGAATGGAAAGAGCAGTCAATTCAGACCCTTGCCCTGGAACTCCCTAATTTAGCTAAACCCTTTGACCTTTACATTCCCGGTGAAAGGTGAATCGCCATTGGAGAATTAGTGCAAAAACTGGGACCACTTGAAATGGAACAATGCAAGAATGCCATCCAGGTAGGATAAACTACGGTCACTAAGGAGCTTGGCCCACTGCCACATCTGGCCAAGATACTGGCGGTATCTAAAAACCTGGAAATCAGCAGCCCAAAAGGCCACCTCCCTCCTACGGGAAAAGGACCCCACGTGGTGATCCTAACCACCAACCATGCCCTGAAGTTGCAGGGTTCGCTCCGTGGGCACACCGACCTCGAGTGAGGAGGCCCTCCAACTCCAACATCCAGAGAGATAACCGGGGGCAACAGGGCACCATGACGACTCGTGTGAACATCACTTGACCTGGAGTTTCTCTCATAAAACAACAAGAGTGTGTCCCAAAAGAGTAGACTACTGCTTGCAGGACTTACTGCACCCAGAGGGGAGCTAATAATCTTGGCGGGGGAACAGTATACCACACTGTCACCATAGAAAAGCCTACAGACACCGTGATGATGGTGGCCAATAAGACCGGCTGGACTCCTGTTTACTTCAAAAGGCTGTTGACTCAGTAGCCATCATGGTCCTTATCACCACTGACCCTGGACTGTCTGGGAGTTGAGCGGGCAGGGCTCTGACACCTGGTGCTGTTTGTACGTTAATTCAGGGGCCTAATTGAAGAAAGCGCAGACTACTGGTCAGAGCATCTAGGCTGGCAGAAACGGTCAGCCTAAGGTGGCCGAACAAATGTGGGGCGGGGTGAAACCGGCCCCCACAGCGTCTCTGCACATCTCTTTCCTGGACCCTTAAAGGTCATTAGAATCTATAACACTTCCAATGCTGGTGCTCAGGTGGACGAGCAGGGAGGCAGGGGTCCTGGGGACAATCAACGTCACCGGGAGGCTGCTGGGGAGAAGCTCTGACCCTCGCCCCAGGGTATGAGGGCTCCCAACTCAGCACTCAGCAGTTACAGAAGAAGGGTCTGCACCCTCAGCACTCCAAGAATGAGGAACGGGACAAAAGGCAGAGGAGGGGTTTGTCCCCAGCAAAGCCCATTAAAAATCCCTGGGAGATAAAAATAGAATCTGGGCAATAAAGTCAAGTCTAACCTTTTTTATCCTTTGTGCTTTGTCTAATTTCACGTGCTCCTAGGGTCCCGCATGCAGAGGTTCCACACCCGGCACTTCAGACCAGATTTCCTAGTGCAGAATGGCTGGGTCGACACCTCAGCTCCTGGGGCCCAGTGCAGACTCCACGATATAGAGCCTGAGCTACAGCCAACCCGGCCCTCGAGAGCTCTGCCGCCTCCCTCCCTCCCACTGACTCTGACAGGATCTCTACACAGCAGCCCAGCCCACAGCCCATGGGGTAGTGCATGCTCTCACCTCTCCATTCTCTGATCAAAATATAAAGTTTCCTTTGCTTGTGAACCAAACTCAGTCTCGATCTGTTGGCCCCAATGACACTGGGCAGGGGGACACTTGTTGGGGTCCACTCTGGAGGATCAGTAACAGAAATTGAGACTATTGTAACCTCAATGAACAGATGTGTGAGCCAAACTGTAGTTAACATAGAACAGTGTATAAGGCTCGGGTAAAATAAGATGTTTCTAACACTTCCATTTGATATTTCCATCACTTTTTATAAGCAAGTTCAGTGAAAAGGTTTGTCTTATTCGTCAGGTCAATATTAGAGAAACGAAGTGATTTCTTTCCAAGGATGTACATCTAATAATCTTGGTTAAACCTTCAATCTTGTTTTAAATGCTTTTCCATTGAAAATGATACCTCTCTTTCAGCTCCCCCATTTCTGAGAAGTATAAAATCTTATAATTTATTATTACCAAAGGGGAAAGGTGGGAGGAGGGATAAATTAACAGTTTGGAATTAACACATACACACTGCTATGTATAAAATAGATCATCAACAAGGAACTACTGTATAGCACAGGGAACTACACTCAACATTTTGCAATAACCTATAAGGGGAAATAATCTGAAAAAGAATAGATATTTTTATTGACATCATCTATCAATGATAGTTAAAGTGTAGCCTAAGGGAAGCTGGTGGTGAGTGCTTCTGACCCTGAAGACTTCAATCATCTAAAGTTTGGACTCTGCCTACTTCCCAAGGCCCTTAATGAACATATGTGTAGCCGTAGCTTAAAAACTTCCCCAGTTTGGGTTTCGGGGAGACACTGATTTTGAAAAAGCCCTGGTGTTCTCCTTACATGAATGGGACTCTTCCTACTGCTAAAACATGTCTGTCACACCCAGAGGATGGTATACCATCTGATCGGGAAGAGTTTGGAAAAGGCATCTCATCTCCTCATCTCCTGGTGCTCGGGTTCACCCCTCCAGCGTCTTTACTAACAGTCTCCCCACTTGGAGATGTCAGCACTGTCAACATCCTGTTGCGTACAGTTTGGAATTTGTCCAGAGGATGAAGCGGAAGGATGAGGAACAATGAGAGACAAGTCCTAGGTGTTCAGACAGGCACATGTCACTCTAATTTCCAATCAGGAAGACGAATTGACCAAAGGCTAGGGTTGCCCATGGAAACAGTATAGGGCTTGAGGAAATCCCACTGCTTTGTGGCCAGTTCCCATAAACACAAGTTGAACAATGGAACTCAGGGGCAGTAAAATTCACAAAACTGCAGAGTTGAAAATATCCATCACTGAAAAATGTCTTGAGGAAAGTCAGAGAAAAGGACTTGTAAGCAAGGGAGAATGGCAGGAAAGGGATTTGAGGAGGTAGAAAAGACTCACCATTAAGCACAAGAAAAGGAGCTGAACATTGCCAACATTGCCAACATTGCCAACATTGCGGTTGGCCAAAAAGGGTGTATGCGTTTTTTTCTGTATATATTCAAGAAAAGGGCATACACTTTTTTAGCCAACCAAACAGGTGGGCACTGGAAGTCAATACTACAAAATATATCACTTCGCATCAGTCAGAAGAGCCATCCTCATAAAGCGTAAACAACAGAAATGCAGGACAGGGCAACGAGAAGAGGGAGCCCTGTGAGACTTATAGTGGAAATGTATATTGCCAACGGCCATTCTGGAGAAGTGTATTGTGTTTACTAAAGCATCTAAAAAATGAGCTACAGAGCATAGGGCACTTGCACTCATGGGCGTATATCTTGGGAAAAACAAAAATCGAGAGGACACAGGCACCCCAATGTTTACCCCCTCTCTGTTTAAAAGATCCTCGACTAGGATATAACTTAAATGTCTCTGGAGGGAAAAAATGGATAGAGATGTGGTACTTAGGTAGAGTGGAATATTATTCAGCCTGGAAATCAATGAAATATGGCCAGTTGTAACAACTCCGGAGGAGTTACGTATGATCATTCTAAGTGACAGAATTCAAAAAGAAAAAGACACATATCATAAGATATCACTTAAAGGTGGAATCCAAAATGGCTACACATGAAATAAATTACAAAACAAAAACATAGTCAAATATGTAGAAAACACGCATAAGGCTGCTAAACGGGAAAGGTGGGGAGGGGTGAGGCATCATCCAGGAGGTTGAAATTAGCAAAGATACCATTCCAAATACCAAACTGATAATCAACAAGGCCTACACGGTAGCTAAAAGAACTGCACTCAGCACACTCAAGTCACCGGAAAAGAATATATACGACTGGTAAGAATCTGAAAAAGAATTTATTGATGGCTCTCTGTACGTGAATCAAGTGGATGTACAGCAGCAAGAAACAGAGCTTTGAAAATCAGCTGTAACCAATATAGTAATAAATTGAAAAAAATAAACGACAGAGAGACAGAGAAAACCTCTTACAACTTTTCCTCAGGGACGGTGATGCAACATGGATTGAACACATCTAGACCCACAGCAGGATGAGACATAAGGCTGGAAACTGTTTGCGCTAAGAGAAATGTGAGGTTGGGTGAGGAAATGCACACCCTTTAAAGTAATACTACCTGGTACCCATTCAATGGGTCCCAAATCTGCAGGTTCAAGGGATCTTCCTACAGCTAAAACATGCATGGAAAACCCAGAGGACTGTACACCATGTGATCGGGAGATGTGTCTAATATGCACCTCATTTATCCTCTCCTGGTGCTCCTGTTCACCATTCCAGCCATGTTACTTAGAATCTCCCCACTTGGAGAATCAGCACATTTAAACTTCTGTTTCACACATTTTGCAAATTGTGAGGAGGATGAACGGGAAGAGGGGGAACCAATGAGAGAATAGTTGTAGGGGTTTGGACGGGCACATATCACTCTAATTTCCCATTAAGAATAAGAATTAAAGAAAGGCTCAGCCTGCCTCGCTGGAGCCAAAATAGGGCCTGAAGCAATCCTGCGGGTTTGAGGACAGCTCACAAAAGAGCAACTTAAAAAATGGAGCTCAGGGTCACTGCAATTCACAAACCTGCAGAGTTATAAATGAAAACTAATGTCCAAAAATATGTTGAGGTAAGGCAAAGAAGAGGATCTGAATGCAAGACAGAATTGCAAGAAACAGATTTCAAGAGATAGATTGGACTCGTCTTTAATGCACATGAAAAGCGGCAGAATTTCGACAATGATGCAGTTGGCCCAAAAGGGCGTATGCGTTTTTTCCTGATTATATCCAGGAAAAAACGCATACGCACTTTATGGGCAACGAAGCAAGTAAGCAATGCAAATGTGCACAACAAAGAAGTCTCACTTCCCACCGGTCAAAAGGGCCATCCTAAAAAAGTGTAAAATCCAGAAATGCAGGACAGGCCATGGAGAACAGGGAGCCTTTATACGCTGATGGGCAGTGTGTGAACTGCCAAGAGCCACTCTGGAGAAGTGTATGGTGGTTCCTAAATCATCTAAAAAACAGAGCTACAGAGCATAGGACACTTCCAATCATGGGAGTATATCTAGGGAAGTCTAAAAATCAACAAGACACAAGCACACCACAGTTTAGGGCTACTCTGTTTACAAGAACCTCAACTTCAGTACACCTTAAATATCCCAGGAAAGAGAACAATGGATAAAGAAGATGTGGTACTTATGTACAATGGAATATCTCTTCACCATGAAATCAATGTAATAAGGCTAGTAGAAGGATAAAGAGTGGATTTAGGTCCGATAATACTACTTGAAATAAGTCAAACAGAAAAAGAAACATATCATAAGATATCACTTATAGAGGGAGGGTAAATATGGCTGCACAAGAAATGAATTACAGAACAGAACAGTGTCTCACATTTAGAAAACACACTTATGTCAGCTTAAGGGGAAAGGAGAGGTGGGGTGATGCATAAAACCAGAGTTTGAAATTAGCACAGATACCGTTCAATAAACCAAATAGGTATTAGACAAGATCTACACCTTGCTCAATGAACTGGCCTCAACACACCCTATACACCGCAGAGAAATATATCTGAGTAATAAGAATCTTAAAACCCATGTATTGATATATCTCCATAAGGGAATCAAGTGTGTGCAGAGCGGCACAAACACAGCAGTGAAAATGAGCTAAACCCCATTATAGAAATAAATTTTAAAAAGAAAACGCTGAAACAATGAAAGAGAAAAATTCTTACAAAATTCGCTCAGGGGATGTGATGCAACCTGGATTGACCACATATAAACCCACAGCTGGATAAGACATAAGGCTGGACACTTGGGGCTGAGAGGATTGGTGAGCTTTGGTGAGCAACTGCCGAAAGTTTAATGCAATACTTCATGCTACTCAGTCCAAGGGTCCCAACACTCCAGGTTGAAGGGAATCTTCCTACAGCTAGACCATGCTTGGGAAACCCAGCGACTGGTATACCATATGATCGGGAAAGGTTTCTAAAACGCACCTCATTTTTCCTCTCCTGGGGCTGCGGATCGACATTCCAGCCGCTTTACTAACAACATCCCCACATGGAGTCAATGCCTTTAAGTTCTGGTATCGCACAGTCTGCAGTTAGTGTGGAGGATGAATGGGAATAGGGGGAACCAGTGAGAAACAAGCTGTAGCGGTTAAATGGGCACATGTCACTCTAATGCCACATCAGTAAGAAGAATTAACCAAAGGCACAGCAAGGTGCCCCAGAAGAAAAATAGGGCTTCAAGGAATCCTGTGGTTATGGGGCAAGACCACAAAAATAAGAGCTGAAAAGTGGGGCTAAG
Source organism: Globicephala melas (assembly GCF_963455315.2). Classification (NCBI taxonomy): domain Eukaryota; kingdom Metazoa; phylum Chordata; class Mammalia; order Artiodactyla; family Delphinidae; genus Globicephala; species Globicephala melas. The sequence continues at coordinate 30,429 of NW_027207544.1, read as the reverse complement.
GGCCACTGCAATTCAAAAACCTGCAGAGTTATAAAGGCCAACTATTTTCAAAAAATATATTGAGGTAAGGCTATGAAGAGACATTGAAAGCAAGGCAGAATTGCAGGAAACCGATTTCAGGAGGTAGACTGGAATTGCATTGAAAACATATGAAGAGAGTCAGAACCTCGACAATGATGCACTTGGCCAAAAAGGGCGTATGTGTTTTTTCCTGAATATATTCAGGAAAAAACGCATACACACTTTTTGGCCAACCAAGCAAGCTTGCAAAGGAAATGTGCACTACAATGAAGTCTCACTTCCACCTGGTCAAAAGGGCCATCTGAAAAAAGTGTAAAATCCATAAAAGCACGACAGGGCATGGAGAACTGGGAGCCTTCTTATGCTGATGGGCGGGATGTAAATTGCCAACAGCCACTCTGGAGAAGTGTATGGTGTTTCCTGAAACATCTAAAAAACAAAGCAACAGAGCCTAGGGCACTTCCACTTATGGTCCTATAGATTAGGGAAATTAAAATTAAAAAGACACAGCCACCCCAAAGTTTGGGACGGCTCTGTTTACAAAAACCTCGTTTACGGTACAAGTTCAATATCGCAGAAAGTGAAAAATGGATAAAGAAGTTGTGGTACTTACATACAAGGCAATATCACTCAGCAATGAAATCTATGTCATCAGGCCCTTAGCAGCACAATGAGTGGATTCAGGTATGATGATTCTAACTGAAATAAGTCACACAGAAAAAGAAACATCATAAGATATCAGTAATACACGGAATGTAAACTTGGCTACACAGGAACTGAATTACAGAACAGAACAGGGTCTCCAATTTAGAAAACCAACTTATGCTTGTTTAAGGGTAAAGGTGAGTTGGGGTGCTGCATAAAACCAGAGATTGAAATGAGCACAGATAAAGTTCCTTAAGCCAAATATGGAATAGACAAGAGCTACTCCTTGCTCAACGAAATGGACTCAACACCCCATATAAAACGCCTAAGAATATACCTGACTAGTAAGAATCTTAAAACGTATGGATGGCTATGTCTGAAAGAGAATCAAGCGTCTGTACAGGGGCATAAACGCAGCAGTGATAGGATTGGAGAGGTTCGGCGAGCAAATGAAGACCCTTTGAAGTCATATTGCATGGTGCCCATTCCACGGGTTTCAACTACCCAGGTTTAAGGTATTCTTCCTTCAGCTAAAACATGCATGTGGAACCTAGAGTATGATCAACCATGTGATCGGGAGACGTGTTCAAATATGTCTCAGTTTTCGTACCCTGGTACTCGGGTGCAACATTCCAGACGCTTTACTAACACTCTCCCGACTTGGAGAGTCAGTCCCTTTAACCTCCTGTTTGGCCCAGGTTGCAATTTCTGCGGAAGATGAACAGGAATAGCGAGAACCAATGAGAGACTAGCTGGAGGTGTCTGGACGGGCAAATTTAACTCTCATTTCCCACCAGGAAGAGGAGTTAACCAAAGGCTCAGCGTGCCGTGCCGGATCCAGATTAAGGCCTGAAGCCATCCTGCAGTGTTGCGGCCAGGTCACAAGAAAGCGAGTTGAAGAAAGGAGCTCAGGGGCACTGTAATTCACAAACCTGCAGAGTTATAAATGACAGCTATTGTCAAAAAATATACTGAAGTAAGGCTGCCAAGAGGACTTGAAAGCGGGGCAGAATTGCAGGAAACCGATTTCAGGAGGAAGACTGGAATTGCATTGAAAGCATAGGAAAAGAGGCAGAACGTCCACAATGATGCGGTTGGCCAAAAAGGGCGTATGCGTTTTTTCCTGAATATATTCAGGAAAAAACGCATACGCCCTTTTTGGCCAACCAAGCAAGCTTGCAAGGGAAATCTGCACTACAATGAAGTCGCACTTCCCCCCGGTCAAAAGGGCCATCTGAAAAAAGTGTAAAATCCAGAAAGGCAGGACAGGCCATGGAGAACTGGGAGCCTTGTTATGCTGATGGGCGGGATGTAAATTGACAACAGACACTCGGGAGAAGTGTATGGTGTTTCCTGAAACATCTAAAAAACAAAGCAACAGAGCCTAGGGCACTTCCACTTATGGTCCTATAGCTTAGGGAAATTAAAATCAAAAAGACACAGCCACCCCAAAGTTTGGGACGCCTCTGTTTACAAGAACCTCGTTTACCGTACAAGTTCAATATCACAGAAAGTGAAAAATGGATAAACAACTTGTGGTACTTAGGTACAATGCAGTATCACTCAGCAGTGAAATCTATGTCATCAGGCCCGTAGCAGCATAATGAGTGGATTCAGGTACGTTGATTCTAACTGAAATAAGTCACACAGAAAAAGAAACATCATAAGATATCACTAACACACGGAATGTAAACTTGGCTACACAGGAACTGAATTCCAAAACAGAACAGGGTCTCAAATTTAGAAAACCAACTTATGCTTGCTTAAGGGGAAAGGTGAGTTGGGGTGCTGCATAAAACCAGAGATTGAAATGAGCACAGATAAAGTTCCTTAAGCCAAATATGGAATAGACAAGAGCTACTGCTTGCTCAACAAAATGGACTCAACACCCCATATTAAACGCCTAAGAATGTACTTGACTAGTAAGTATCTTAAAACCTATGGATTGCTATGTCTCCAAAAGAGAATCACGCGTGTGTACAGGGGCATAAACGCAGCAGTGATAGGATTGGAGAGGTTCGGTGAGCAAATGAAGACCCTTTGAAGTCATATTGCATGGTACCCATTCCACGGGTTTCAACTACCCAGGTTTAAGGTATTCTTCCTTCAGCTAAAACATGCATGTGGAACCTAGAGTATGATCAACCATGTGATCGGGAGACGTGTTCAAATATGTCTCAGTTTTCCTCCCCTGGTACTCGGGTGCAACATTCCAGACGCTTTACTAACACTCTCCCTACTTGGAGAGTCAGCACCTTTAACCTCCTGTTTGGCCCAGTTTGCAATTTCTGCGGAAGATGAACAGGAATAGGGAGAACCAATGAGAGACTAGCTGGAGGTGTCTGGATGGGCAAATTTAACTCTCATTTCCCACCAGGAAGAGGAAATAACCAAAGGCTCAGCGTGCCGTGCCGGAACCAGATTAGGGCCTGAAGCCAGCCTGCGGTGTTGCGGCCAGCTCAAAAGAAAGCGAGTTGAAGAAAGGAGCTCAGGGACACTGTAATTCACAAACCTGCAGAGTTATAAATGACAGCTATCGTCCAAAAATATACTGAAGTAAGGCTGCCAAGAGAAGTTGAAAGCGGGGCAGAATTGCAGGAAACCGATTTCAGGAGGTAGACTGGAACTGCATTGAAAGCATAGGAAAAGAGGCAGAACGTCCACAATGATGCACTTGGCCAAAAAGGGCGTATGCGTTTTTTCCTGAATATATTCAGGAAAAAACGCATACGCCCTTTTTGGCCAACCAAGCAAGCTTGCAAAGGAAATCTGCACTACAATGAAGTCTCACTTCCCCCCGGTCAAAAGGGCCATCTGAAAAAAGTGTAAAATCCAGAAAGGCAGAACAGGCCACGGAGAACTGGGAGCCTTGTTATGCTGATGGGCGGGATGTAAATTCCCAACAGCCGCTCTGTAGAAGTGTATGGTGTTTCCTGAAACATCTAAAAAACAAAGCAACAGAGCCTAGGGCACTTCCACTTATGGTCCTATAGCTTAGGGAAATTAAAATCAAAAAGACACAGCCACCCCAAAATTTGGGACGGCTCTTTTTACAGGAATCTCTTCTGCGGCACAAGTTAAATATCCCAGAGAGCAAATAATGGATAAAGAAGTTGCGGTACTTATGTACAACAGAATACCACTCAGCAATGTAATCTATGTCACCAGGCCCGTACCAGCATAATGAGTGGATTGAGGCACGATGATTCTAAGTGAAATAAGTCACACAGAAAAAGAAACATCATAAGGTATCACTAATACATGGAATGTGAACTTGGCTACACATTAACTGAATTACAAAACAGAACAAGGTCTCAAATTTAGAAAACCAACTTATGCTTGCTTAAGGGGGAAGGTGAGTTGGGGTGCTGCATAAAAGCAGAGTTTGAAATTAGCACAGATACCGTTCCATAAGCCAAATATGTAATAGACAAGACCTACCCCTTGCTCAACGAAATGGATTCAACAATGAGGTATCACCTCACACCTGGTAGAATAGGAATCATAGAAAATCTACAAACAAAAAATGCTGGAAAGGGTGTGGAGAAAAGGAACCCTCTTCCACTATTGTTGGGAATATAAATTGATACAGTCATTATGGAGAACAATATGGAATTTCTTAAGAAACTAACAATAGAATTACCATATGATACAGCAATCCCAGTACTGGACATATACCCAGACAAAACCATAAATCAAAAAGAGTCATTCACCGCAATGTTCATTGCATCACTATTTACAATATCGAGGTAATGGAAGCAACCTAAATGCCCACAGACAGACGAATGCATAAAGCTGTGGTACATATATAAAATGGAATATTACTAAGCCATGAAAAGGAATGAAATTGGGTCATTTGTAGAGACGTCGATGGATCTAGAGACTGTCATACAGAGTGAAGTAAGTCAGAAAGAGAAAAACAAATCTTGTATATTCATGCATATATGTGGAACCTAGAAAAACTGTACAGATTAACCATTTTGCAAGGCATAAATAGAGCAACAGATGTAGACAACAAACGTATGGACAACAAGGGGGGAAAGCTGTTGGGGGGGTGGTGGTGGGAGGAGTTGAGAGACTGGGATTGGCATGTATACATTTATATGTATAAAATAGATAACCAATAAGAACCTGCTGTATAAAAATATAAAATAAAATTCAAAATTAAAAAGAAATAAAATTTAAAAAATAAAACAGAAAAAACAATTATTCCCTGCACATACATGTATTTATATGAATAAATTATTTCCATGCTTATATCTGTAAATACAAAAAAGAGGAATAAAATCTACCTTGAACCAAAAACGAAAAAGAGAAAAAAACACAGAACCCACCAGTTACACAGAGGAAAACCGTATCAGGGCACTTGCTCCAGTTGTAAACAATTCTGAAGTTGGTCAGTGGTGGGGAATCGTCTCCCATTCAGCCAGCAGCCCCCACGCAACAAGCGTCCTCATTGCAAAGCTGGGGCACCGTGCCGAGGCATCTGTGAGTAAACGTGAGCTGAGCCCCAGGCCAGTTGCTGCTGAACTATTCCCACCCGTCCCAGGTAAAACACCTGAATATATACAAGGACTTGAAAGCCTAGAGGAAGGGCCATAGAGCCACACGAGTGACAGCATGCCGGCCGACTTGGTGCCTGCAGGCCAGCCAGGATGGTCCTGGCCCTGCGTGCTCTTCTGGAAGATTTCCATTTCCCTGCCTGAGATACCCGTCCTGTCCCTGCCCCCACTGCTTTTTTCCTTCCTCACCTCTGCCCAGGGAGAAATTCCAGCAGCAGGTATGGGTGACACATCCTCTTCTTTAGCAGGTGGCAGCCTGGCAACTGCTGCAGAAAGTCCAGCAGAGCCCCACTCACACTGGGCCACCCACAAAGCCGTGGCCTCTCACTCCCTCCCACCAGCCCAGCCCCGAGACTGCTGACAGGGCAGAGAAAATGGCGTCAGGCACGGCTGCAGGGGCTCTTGCTGCCTGGAGTGGTATTTATATTGATCTCAACCCAGGCACACCTGGGGAGGGCTGGCCGGCACGGTAAGGCTGCCCAGGTCAGCCAATCATCACCCCTCAGGGGCTCACAGTTGCAGAAAATGGAACTTGCTGAACCGGCCAGGTCCAAGGAACAGGTGTGGGCTCCTGAGAGTCAGGATAGACAAGGGGCTGCAGCTTTGGCTTGTTTTCTAATCATTTTATCTGGCCCATGAGTGGGAGACAACTTCAAGAAAACCCTCTCCTAATGAGAGGAACCCAGGAGTCAGGGAGAGGAGGGGTGGGTGGTGGTTGGAGACAGAGGCCTGGTGCCCCGGGTGCAGTGGAAGTCTCTGGAAGACCAGGTGGAGGGAGGCCTCACGGAGTGATGCCCAGGGTCACAGACCTGTCGCAGCTGCTGTTTGTTAGTTCAAGTCCTGCTCTGAGGTGCTCTGTGTCAGCTCTGAGCGACAGGTGAGCTGGGGGTGCTCTGCAATGAGGGCTATGTGCACGGTTCCTGTGTGCCCAGCCCTGCCATGGTACCTGCAAGGGTAGCTCTGTATCCTGGGAGGGGCCTGATCACGAGAGCCCCGTGGGCTGGGGTGGGGGTGGGGTACCTGCCCAGGTGAGCTCCATATTCTGCGATTGGTCTGACCACGAGAGCCCCATGGGCTGCTGGGGACCTGGTAAAGGATGTCAGGACAGTCAGTGAAGCCACCGAGGATATACCTCCAGTTGCTCCTAATTCCTACACCCTGCTGGTCATTCTACCAACCACCAGGACATGGTATTCTGTATTAGTCTTCAATGATGCCTTCTTTTGTATTCCATTAGTCCCAGAGTCACAAGAAATTTTGGCTTGTGAGTGGCAGGACTCAACGTACAACTAAAACAATACTTCCGGGCCGTCTGGCCCCAAGGGTGCAAAACTTCCCACACCGTCTTTGGGGAAAGCTTAGCTAAAGACCTAAAAGTTCTACCTCTGGAAAAGGAAACCCTCCTTCAATATGCAGACGACATTCTGATCGCCAGCCCTACTAAGGAGGCCTCTGAACTACCAAGCCAATAAAGGATAGAAGTTGTCCAAGAAAAAGCTCAAATATCACAGACTGCGGTGACCTGCCTGGGCTTCATTCTCACACAAGGTCAGAGAAGCCCATCCCAGGAAAGGGAAGAAACCATTTTCAGCCTTACCCCTTTCTAAAACTAGAAGACAGCTTAGGGGTTCCTGCGGAGGCCAGGGTTTGCTGCTTCTGGATCCCTAACTACAGTCTACTAGCTGGGCCTCTATATGAAACACTGAAAGGAAAAGATGATGATCCTTTTGAATAGAATCCAGAAGTGGCCTTTCAAGAATGGAAAGAGCAGTCAATTCAGACCCTTGCCCTGGAACTCCCTAATTTAGCTAAACCCTTTGACCTTTACATTCCCGGTGAAAGGTGAATCGCCATTGGAGAATTAGTGCAAAAACTGGGACCACTTGAAATGGAACAATGCAAGAATGCCATCCAGGTAGGATAAACTACGGTCACTAAGGAGCTTGGCCCACTGCCACATCTGGCCAAGATACTGGCGGTATCTAAAAACCTGGAAATCAGCAGCCCAAAAGGCCACCTCCCTCCTACGGGAAAAGGACCCCACGTGGTGATCCTAACCACCAACCATGCCCTGAAGTTGCAGGGTTCGCTCCGTGGGCACACTGACCTCGAGTGAGGAGGCCCTCCAACTCCAACATCCAGAGAGATAACCGGGGGCAACAGGGCACCATGACGACTCGTGTGAACATCACTTGACCTGGAGTTTCTCTCATAAAACAACAAGAGTGTGTCCCAAAAGAGTAGACTACTGCTTGCAGGACTTACTGCACCCAGAGGGGAGCTAATAATCTTGGCGGGGGAACAGTATACCACACTGTCACCATAGAAAAGCCTACAGACACCGTGATGATGGTGGCCAATAAGACCGGCTGGACTCCTGTTTACTTCAAAAGGCTGTTGACTCAGTAGCCATCATGGTCCTTATCACCACTGACCCTGGACTGTCTGGGAGTTGAGCGGGCAGGGCTCTGACACCTGGTGCTGTTTGTACGTTAATTCAGGGGCCTAATTGAAGAAAGCGCAGACTACTGGTCAGAGCATCTAGGCTGGCAGAAACGGTCAGCCTAAGGTGGCCGAACAAATGTGGGGCGGGGTGAAACCGGCCCCCACAGCGTCTCTGCACATCTCTTTCCTGGACCCTTAAAGGTCATTAGAATCTATAACACTTCCAATGCTGGTGCTCAGGTGGACGAGCAGGGAGGCAGGGGTCCTGGGGACAATCAACGTCACCGGGAGGCTGCTGGGGAGAAGCTCTGACCCTCGCCCCAGGGTATGAGGGCTCCCAACTCAGCACTCAGCAGTTACAGAAGAAGGGTCTGCACCCTCAGCACTCCAAGAATGAGGAACGGGACAAAAGGCAGAGGAGGGGTTTGTCCCCAGCAAAGCCCATTAAAAATCCCTGGGAGATAAAAATAGAATCTGGGCAATAAAGTCAAGTCTAACCTTTTTTATCCTTTGTGCTTTGTCTAATTTCACGTGCTCCTAGGGTCCCGCATGCAGAGGTTCCACACCCGGCACTTCAGACCAGATTTCCTAGTGCAGAATGGCTGGGTCGACACCTCAGCTCCTGGGGCCCAGTGCAGACTCCACGATATAGAGCCTGAGCTACAGCCAACCCGGCCCTCGAGAGCTCTGCCGCCTCCCTCCCTCCCACTGACTCTGACAGGATCTCTACACAGCAGCCCAGCCCACAGCCCACGGGGTAGTGCATGCTCTCACCTCTCCATTCTCTGATCAAAATATAAAGTTTCCTTTGCTTGTGAACCAAACTCAGTCTCGATCTGTTGGCCCCAATGACACTGGGCAGGGGGACACTTGTTGGGGTCCACTCTGGAGGATCAGTAACAGAAATTGAGACTATTGTAACCTCAATGAACAGATGTGTGAGCCAAACTGTAGTTAACATAGAACAGTGTATAAGGCTCGGGTAAAATAAGATGTTTCTAACACTTCCATTTGATATTTCCATCACTTTTTATAAGCAAGTTCAGTGAAAAGGTTTGTCTTATTCGTCAGGTCAATATTAGAGAAACGAAGTGATTTCTTTCCAAGGATGTACATCTAATAATCTTGGTTAAACCTTCAATCTTGTTTTAAATGCTTTTCCATTGAAAATGATACCTCTCTTTCAGCTCCCCCATTTCTGAGAAGTATAAAATCTTATAATTTATTATTACCAAAGGGGAAAGGTGGGAGGAGGGATAAATTAACAGTTTGGAATTAACACATACACACTGCTATGTATAAAATAGATCATCAACAAGGAACTACTGTATAGCACAGGGAACTACACTCAACATTTTGCAATAACCTATAAGGGGAAATAATCTGAAAAAGAATAGATATTTTTATTGACATCATCTATCAATGATAGTTAAAGTGTAGCCTAAGGGAAGCTGGTGGTGAGTGCTTCTGACCCTGAAGACTTCAATCATCTAAAGTTTGGACTCTGCCTACTTCCCAAGGCCCTTAATGAACATATGTGTAGCCGTAGCTTAAAAACTTCCCCAGTTTGGGTTTCGGGGAGACACTGATTTTGAAAAAGCCCTGGTGTTCTCCTTACATGAATGGGACTCTTCCTACTGCTAAAACATGTCTGTCACACCCAGAGGATGGTATACCGTCTGATCGGGAAGAGTTTGGAAAAGGCATCTCATCTCCTCATCTCCTGGTGCTCGGGTTCACCCCTCCAGCGTCTTTACTAACAGTCTCCCCACTTGGAGATGTCAGCACTGTCAACATCCTGTTGCGTACAGTTTGGAATTTGTCCAGAGGATGAAGCGGAAGGATGAGGAACAATGAGAGACAAGTCCTAGGTGTTCAGACAGGCACATGTCACTCTAATTTCCAATCAGGAAGACGAATTGACCAAAGGCTAGGGTTGCCCATGGAAACAGTATAGGGCTTGAGGAAATCCCACTGCTTTGTGGCCAGTTCCCATAAACACAAGTTGAACAATGGAACTCAGGGGCAGTAAAATTCACAAAACTGCAGAGTTGAAAATATCCATCACTGAAAAATGTCTTGAGGAAAGTCAGAGAAAAGGACTTGTAAGCAAGGGAGAATGGCAGGAAAGGGATTTGAGGAGGTAGAAAGGACTCGCCATTAAGCACAAGAAAAGGAGCTGAACATTGCCAACATTGCCAACATTGCGGTTGGCCAAAAAGGGTGTATGCGTTTTTTTCTGTATATATTCAAGAAAAGGGCATACACTTTTTTAGCCAACCAAACAGGTGGGCACTGGAAGTCAATACTACAAAAGATATCACTTCGCATCAGTCAGAAGAGCCATCCTCATAAAGCGTAAACAACAGAAATGCAGGACAGGGCAACGAGAAGAGGGAGCCCTGTGAGACTTATAGTGGAAATGTATATTGCCAACGGCCATTCTGGAGAAGTGTATTGTGTTTACTAAAGCATCTAAAAAATGAGCTACAGAGCATAGGGCACTTGCACTCATGGGCGTATATCTTGGGAAAAACAAAAATCGAGAGGACACAGGCACCCCAATGTTTACCCCCTCTCTGTTTAAAAGATCCTCGACTAGGATATAACTTAAATGTCTCTGGAGGGAAAAAATGGATAGAGATGTGGTACTTAGGTAGAGTGGAATATTATTCAGCCTGGAAATCAATGAAATATGGCCAGTTGTAACAACTCCGGAGGAGTTACGTATGATCATTCTAAGTGACAGAATTCAAAAAGAAAAAGACACATATCATAAGATATCACTTAAAGGTGGAATCCAAAATGGCTACACATGAAATAAATTACAAAACAAAAACATAGTCAAATATGTAGAAAACACGCATAAGGCTGCTAAACGGGAAAGGTGGGGAGGGGTGAGGCATCATCCAGGAGGTTGAAATTAGCAAAGATACCATTCCAAATACCAAACTGATAATCAACAAGGCCTACACGGTAGCTAAAAGAACTGCACTCAGCACACTCAAGTCACCGGAAAAGAATATATACGACTGGTAAGAATCTGAAAAAGAATTTATTGATGGCTCTCTGTACGTGAATCAAGTGGATGTACAGCAGCAAGAAACAGAGCTTTGAAAATCAGCTGTAACCAATATAGTAATAAATTGAAAAAAATAAACGACAGAGAGACAGAGAAAACCTCTTACAACTTTTCCTCAGGGACGGTGATGCAACATGGATTGAACACATCTAGACCCACAGCAGGATGAGACATAAGGCTGGAAACTGTTTGCGCTAAGAGAAATGTGAGGTTGGGTGAGGAAATGCACACCCTTTAAAGTAATACTACCTGGTACCCATTCAATGGGTCCCAAATCTGCAGGTTCAAGGGATCTTCCTACAGCTAAAACATGCATGGAAAACCCAGAGGACTGTACACCATGTGATCGGGAGATGTGTCTAAAATGCACCTCATTTATCCTCTCCTGGTGCTCCTGTTCACCATTCCAGCCATGTTACTTAGAATCTCCCCACTTGGAGAATCAGCACATTTAAACTTCTGTTTCACACATTTTGCAAATTGTGAGGAGGATGAACGGGAAGAGGGGGAACCAATGAGAGAATAGTTGTAGGGGTTTGGACGGGCACATATCACTCTAATTTCCCATTAAGAATAAGAATTAAAGAAAGGCTCAGCCTGCCTCGCCGGAGCCAAAATAGGGCCTGAAGCAATCCTGCGGGTTTGAGGCCAGCTCACAAAAGAGCAACTTAAAAAATGGAGCTCAGGGTCACTGCAATTCACAAACCTGCAGAGTTATAAATGAAAACTAACGTCCAAAAATATGTTGAGGTAAGGCAAAGAAGAGGATCTGAATGCAAGACAGAATTGCAAGAAACAGATTTCAAGAGATAGATTGGACTCGTCTTTAATGCACATGAAAAGCGGCAGAATTTCGACAATGATGCAGTTGGCCCAAAAGGGCGTATGCGTTTTTTCCTGATTATATCCAGGAAAAAACGCATACACACTTTATGGGCAATGAAGCAAGTAAGCAATGCAAATGTGCACAACAAAGAAGTCTCACTTCCCACCGGTCAAAAGGGCCATCCTAAAAAAGTGTAAAATCCAGAAATGCAGGACAGGCCATGGAGAACAGGGAGCCTTTATACGCTGATGGGCAGTGTGTGAACTGCCAAGAGCCACTCTGGAGAAGTGTATGGTGGTTCCTAAATCATCTAAAAAACAGAGCTACAGAGCATAGGACACTTCCAATCATGGGAGTATATCTAGGGAAGTCTAAAAATCAACAAGACACAAGCACACCACAGTTTAGGGCTACTCTGTTTACAAGAACCTCAACTTCAATACACCTTAAATATCCCAGCAAAGAGAACAATGGATAAAGAAGATGTGGTACTTATGTACAATGGAATATCTCTTCACCATGAAATCAATGTAATAAGGCTAGTAGAAAGATAAAGAGTGGATTTAGGTCCGATAATACTACTTGAAATAAGTCAAACAGAAAAAGAAACATATCATAAGATATCACTTATAGAGGGAGGGTAAATATGGCTGCACAAGAAATGAATTACAGAACAGAACAGTGTCTCACATTTAGAAAACACACTTATGTCAGCTTAAGGGGAAAGGAGAGGTGGGGTGATGCATAAAACCAGAGTTTGAAATTAGCACAGATACCGTTCAATAAACCAAATAGGTATTAGACAAGATCTACACCTTGCTCAATGAACTGGCCTCAACACACCCTATACACCGCAGAGAAATATATCTGAGTAATAAGAATCTTAAAACCCATGTATTGATATATCTCCATAAGGGAATCAAGTGTGTGCAGAGCGGCACAAACACAGCAGTGAAAATGAGCTAAACCCCATTATAGAAATAAATTTTAAAAAGAAAACGCTGAAACAATGAAAGAGAAAAATTCTTACAAAATTCGCTCAGGGGCTGTGATGCAACCTGGATTGCAACCTGGATTGACCACATATAAACCCACAGCTGGATAAGACATGAGGCTGGACACTTGGGGCTGAGAGGATTGGTGAGCTTTGGTGAGCAACTGCCGAAAGTTTAATGCAATACTTCATGCTACTCAGTCCAAGGGTCCCAACACTCCAGGTTGAAGGGAATCTTCCTACAGCTAGACCATGCTTGGGAAACCCAGCGACTGGTATACCATATGATCGGGAAAGGTTTCTAAAACGCACCTCATTTTTCCTCTCCTGGGGCTGCGGATCGACATTCCAGCCGCTTTACTAACAACATCCCCACATGGAGTCAATGCCTTTAAGTTCTGGTATCGCACAGTCTGCAGTTAGTGTGGAGGATGAATGGGAATAGGGGAAACCAGTGAGAAACAAGCTGTAGCGGATTCAATGGGCACATGTCACTCTAATGCCACATCAGTAAGAAGAATTAACCAAAGGCACAGCAAGGTGCCCCAGAAGAAAAATAGGGCTTCAAGGAATCCTGTGGTTATGGGGCAAGACCACAAAAATAAGAGCTGAAAAGTGGGGCTAAGGGCCACCGCAATTCAAAAACCTGCAGAGTTATAAAGGCCAACTATTTTCAAAAAATATATTGAGGTAAGGCTATGAAGAGACATAGAAAGCAAGGCAGAATTGCAGGAAACCGATTTCAGGAGGTAGACTGGAATTGCATTGAAAACATATGAAGAGAGTCAGAACCTCGACAATGATGCACTTGGCCAAAAAGGGCGTATGTGTTTATTCCTGAATATATTCAGGAAAAAACGCATACACACTTTTTGGCCAACCAAGCAAGCTTGCAAAGGAAATGTGCACTACAATGAAGTCTCACTTCCCCCCGGTCAAAAGGGCCATCTGAAAAAAGTGTAAAATCCATAAAGGCACGACAGGGCATGGAGAACTGGGAGCCTTCTTATGCTGATGGGCGGGATGTAAATTGCCAACAGCCACTCTGGAGAAGTGTATGGTGTTTCCTGAAACATCTAAAAAACAAAGCAACAGAGCCTAGGGCACTTCCACTTATGGTCCTATAGCTTAGGGAAATTAAAATTAAAAAGACACAGCCACCCCAAAGTTTGGGACGGCTCTGTTTACAAGAACCTCGTTTACGGTACAAGTTCAATATCGCAGAAAGTGAAAAATGGATAAAGAAGTTGTGGTACTTACGTACAATGAAATATCACTCAGCAATGAAATCTATGTCATCAGGCCCTTAGCAGCACAATGAGTGGATTCAGGTATGATGATTCTAACTGAAATAAGTCACACAGAAAAAGAAACATCATAAGATATCAGTAATACACGGAATGTAAACTTGGCTACTCAGGAACTGAATTACAGAACAGAACAGGGTCTACAATTTAGAAAACCAACTTATGCTTGCTTAAGGGTAAAGGTGAGTTGGGGTGCTGCATAAAACCAGAGATTGAAATGAGCTGAGATAAAGTTCCTTAAGCCAAATATGGAATAGACAAGAGCTACTCCTTGCTCAACGAAATGGACTCAACACCCCATATTAAACGCCTAAGAATATACCTGACTAGTAAGAATCTTAAAACGTACGGATTGCTATGTCTGAAAGAGAATCAAGCGTGTGTACAGGGGCATAAACGCAGCAGTGCTAGGATTGGAGAGGTTCGGTGAGCAAATGAAGACCCTTTGAAGTCATATTGCATGGTACCCATTCCACGGGTCTCAACTCTCCAGGTTTAAGGTATTCTTCCTTCAGCTAAAACATGCATGTGGAACCCAGAGTATGATCAACCGTGTGAAAGGGAGACGTGTTCAAATATGTCTCAGTTTTCCTCCCCTGGTACTCGGGTGCAACATTCCAGACGCTTTACTAACACTCTCCCCACTTGGAGAGTCAGCGCCTTTAACCTCCTGTTTGGCCCAGTTTGCAATTTCTGCGGAAGATGAACAGGAATAGGGAGAACCAATGAGAGACTAGCTGGAGGTGTCTGGATGGGCAAATTTAACTCTCATTTCCCACCAGGAAGAGAAAATAACCAAAGGCTCAGCGTGCCGTGCCGGAACAAGATTAGGGCCTGAAGCCAGCCTGCGGTGTTGCGGCCAGCTCAAAAGAAAGCGAGTTGAAGAAAGGAGCTCAGGGACACTGTAATTCACAAACCTGCAGAGTTATAAATGACAGCTATAGTCCAAAAATATACTGAAGTAAGGCTGCCAAGAGAACTTGAAAGCGGGGCAGAATTGCAGGAAACCGATTTCAGGAGGTAGACTGGAATTGCATCGAAAGCATAGGAAAAGCGGCAGAGCGTCCACAATGATGAACTTGGCCAAAAAGGGCGTATGCATTTTTTCCTGAATATATTCAGGAAAAAAAGCATACGCCCTTTTTGGCCAACCAAGCAAGCTTGCAAAGGAAATCTGCACTACAATGAAGTCTCACTTCCCCCCGGTCAAAAGGGCCATCTGAAAAAAGTGTAAAATCCAGAAAGGCAGGACAGGCCATGGAGAACTGGGAGCCTTGTTATGCTGATGGGCGGGATGTAAACTGCCAACAGACACTCGGGAGAAGTGTATGGTGTTTCCTGAAACATCTAAAAAACAAAGCAACAGAGCCTAGGGCACTTCCACTTATGGTCCTATAGCTTAGGGAAATTAAAATCAAAAAGATACAGCCACCCCAATGTTGCGGACGCCTCTGTTTACAAGAACCTCGTTTACCGTACAAGTTCAATATCACAGAAAGTGAAAAATGGATAAAGAACTTGTGGTACTTACGTACAATGCAGTATCACTCAGCAGTGAAATCTATGTCATCAGGCCCGTAGCAGCACAATGAGTGGATTCAGGTACGATGATTCTAACTGAAATAAGTCACACAGAAAAAGAAACATCATAAGATATCAGTAATACACGGAATGTAAACTTGGCTACACAGGAACTGAATTACAGAACAGAACAGGGTCTCAAATTTAGAAAACCAACTTATGCTTGTTTAAGGGTAAAGGTGAGTTGGGGTGCTGCATAAAACCAGAGATTGAAATGAGCACAGATAAAGTTCCTTAAGCCAAATATGGAATAGACAAGAGCTACTCCTTGCTCAACGAAATGGACTCAACACCGCATATTAAACGCCTAAGAATGTACCTGACTCTTAAGTATCTTAAAACCTATGGATTGCTATGTCTCCGAAAGAGAATCAAGCATGTGTACAGGGACATAAACGCAGCAGTGATAGGATTGGAGAGGTTCGGTGAGCAAATGAAGACCCTTTGAAGTCATATTGCATGGTACCCATTCCACGGGTTTCAACTACCCAGGTTTAAGGTATTCTTCCTTCAGCTAAAACATGCATGTGGAACCTAGAGTATGATCAACCATGTGATCGGGAGACGTGTTCAAATATGTCTCAGTTTTCGTACCCTGGTACTCGGGTGCAACATTCCAGACGCTTTACTAACACTCTCCCGACTTGGAGAGTCAGTCCCTTTAACCTCCTGTTTGGCCCAGTTTGCAATTTCTGCGGAAGATGAACAGGAATAGCGAGAACCAATGAGAGACTAGCTGGAGGTGTCTGGACAGGCAAATTTAACTCTCATTTCCCACCAGGAAGAGGAAATAACCAAAGGCTCAGCGTGCCGTGCCGGAACCAGATTAGGGCCTGAAGCCATCCTGCGGTGTTGCGGCCAGCTCACAAGAAAACGAGTTGAAGAAAGGAGCTCAGGGGCACTGTAATTCACAAACCTGCAGAGTTATAAATGACAACTATCGTCCAAAAATATACTGAAGTAAGGCTGCCAAGAGGACTTGAAAGCGGGGCAGAATTGCAGGAAACCGATTTCAGGAGGTAGACTGGAATTGCATTGAAAGCATAGGAAAAGAGGCAGAACGTCCACAATGATGCACTTGGCCAAAAAGGGCGTATGCGTTTTTTCCTGAATATATTCAGGAAAAAACGCATACGCCCTTTTTGGCCAACCAAGCAAGCTTGCAAAGGAAATCTGCACTACAATGAAGTCTCACTTCCCCCCGGTCAAAAGGGCCATCTGAAAAAAGTGTAAAATCCAGAAAGGCAGGACAGGCCATGGAGAACTGGGAGCCTTGTTATGCTGATGGGCGGGATGTAAATTGCCAACAGACACTCGGGAGAAGTGTATGGTGTTTCCTGAAACATCTAAAAAACAAAGCAACAGAGCCTAGGGCACTTCCACTTATGGTCCTATAGCTTAGGGAAATTAAAATCAAAAAGATACAGCCACCCCAATGTTTGGGACGCCTCTGTTTACAAGAACCTCGTTTACCGTACAAGTTCAATATCACAGAAAGTGAAAAATGGATAAAGAACTTGTGGTACTTACGTACAATGCAGTATCACTCAGCAGTGAAATCTATGCCATCAGGCCCGTAGCAGCACAATGAGTGGATTCAGGTACGATGATTCTAACTGAAATAAGTCACACAGAAAAAGAAACATCATAAGATATCAGTAATACACGGAATGTAAACTTGGCTACACAGGAACTGAATTACAGAACAGAACAGGGTCTCAAATTTAGAAAACCAACTTATGCTTGTTTAAGGGTAAAGGTGAGTTGGGGTGCTGCATAAAACCAGAGATTGAAATGAGCACAGATAAAGTTCCTTAAGCCAAATATGGAATAGACAAGAGCTACTCCTTGCTCAACGAAATGGACTCAACACCCCATATTAAACGCCTAAGAATGTACCTGACTCTTAAGTATCTTAAAACCTATGGATTGCTATGTCTCCGAAAGAGAATCAAGCATGTGTACAGGGACATAAACGCAGCAGTGATAGGATTGGAGAGGTTCGGTGAGCAAATGAAGACCCTTTGAAGTCATATTGCATGGTACCCATTCCACGGGTTTCAACTACCCAGGTTTAAGGTATTCTTCCTTCAGCTAAAACATGCATGTGGAACCTAGAGTATGATCAACCATGTGATCGGGAGACGTGTTCAAATATGTCTCAGTTTTCGTACCCTGGTACTCGGGTGCAACATTCCAGACGCTTTACTAACACTCTCCCGACTTGGAGAGTCAGTCCCTTTAACCTCCTGTTTGGCCCAGTTTGCAATTTCTGCGGAAGATGAACAGGAATAGCGAGAACCAATGAGAGACTAGCTGGAGGTGTCTGGACGGGCAAATTTAACTCTCATTTCCCACCAGGAAGAGGAAATAACCAAAGGCTCAGCGTGCCGTGCCGGAACCAGATTAGGGCCTGAAGCCATCCTGCGGTGTTGCGGCCAGCTCACAAGAAAGCGAGTTGAAGAAAGGAGCTCAGGGGCACTGTAATTCACAAACCTGCAGAGTTATAAATGACAGCTATCGTCCAAAAATATACTGAAGTAAGGCTGCCAAGAGGACTTGAAAGCGGGGCAGAATTGCAGGAAACCGATTTCAGGAGGTAGACTGGAATTGCATTGAAAGCATAGGAAAAGAGGCAGAACGTCCACAATGATGCACTTGGCCAAAAAGGGCGTATGCGTTTTTTCCTGAATATATTCAGGAAAAAACGCATACGCCCTTTTTGGCCAACCAAGCAAGCTTGCAAAGGAAATCTGCACTACAATGAAGTCTCACTTCCCCCCGGTCAAAAGGGCCATCTGAAAAAAGTGTAAAATCCAGAAAGGCAGGACAGGCCATGGAGAACTGGGAGCCTTGTTATGCTGATGGGCGGGATGTAAATTGCCAACAGACACTCGGGAGAAGTGTATGGTGTTTCCTGAAACATCTAAAAAACAAAGCAACAGAGCCTAGGGCACTTCCACTTATGGTCCTATAGCTTAGGGAAATTAAAATCAAAAAGACACAGCCACCCCAATGTTTGGGACGCCTCTGTTTACAAGAACCTCGTTTACCGTACAAGTTCAATATCACAGAATGTGAAAAATGGATAAAGAACTTGTGGTACTTACGTACAATGCAGTATCACTCAGCAATGAAATCTATGTCATCAGGCCCGTAGCAGCATAATGAGTGGATTCAGGTACGATGATTCTAACTGAAATAAGTCACACAGAAAAAGAAACATCATAAGATATCAGTAATACACGGAATGTAAACTTGGCTACACAGGAACTGAATTCCAAAACAGAACAGGGTCTCAAATTTAGAAAATCAACTTATGCTTGCTTAAGGGGAAAGGTGAGTTGGGGTGCTGCATAAAACCAGAGATTGAAATGAGCACAGATAAAGTTCCTTAAGCCAAATATGGAATAGACAAGAGCTACTGCTTGCTCAACAAAATGGACTCAACACCCCATATAAAACGCCTAAGAATGTACTTGACTAGTAAGTATCTTAAAACCTATGGATTGCTATGTCTCCAAAAGAGAATCAAGCGTGTGTACAGGGGCATAAACGCAGCAGTGATAGGATTGGAGAGGTTCGGTGAGCAAATGAAGACCCTTTGAAGTCATATTGCATGGTACCCATTCCACGGGTTTCAACTACCCAGGTTTAAGGTATTCTTCCTTCAGCTAAAACATGCATGTGGAACCTAGAGTATGATCAACCATGTGATCGGGAGACGTGTTCAAATATGTCTCAGTTTTCGTACCCTGGTACTTGGGTGCAACATTCCAGACGCTTTACTAACATTCTCCCGACTTGGAGAGTCAGTCCCTATAACCTCCTGTTTGGCCCAGTTTGCAATTTCTGCGGAAGATGAACAGGAATAGCGAGAACCAATGAGAGACTAGCTGGAGGTGTCTGGACGGGCAAATTTAACTCTCATTTCCCACCAGGAAGAGGAGTTAACCAAAGGCTCAGCGTGCCGTGCCGGAACCAGATTAAGGCCTGAAGCCATCCTGCAGTGTTGCGGCCAGGTCACAAGAAAGCGAGTTGAAGAAAGGAGCTCAGGGGCACTGTAATTCACAAACCTGCAGAGTTATAAATGACAACTATCGTCCAAAAATATACTGAAGTAAGGCTGCCAAGAGGACTTGAAAGCGGGGCAGAATTGCAGGAAACCGATTTCAGGAGGTAGACTGGAATTGCATTGAAAGCATAGGAAAAGAGGCAGAACGTCCACAATGATGCACTTGGCCAAAAAGGGCGTATGCGTTTTTTCCTGAATATATTCAGGAAAAAACGCATACGCCGTTTTTGGCCAACCAAGCAAACTTGCAAAGGAAATCTGCACTACAATGAAGTCTCACTTCCCCCCGGTCAAAAGGGCCATCTGAAAAAAGTGTAAAATCCAGCAAGGCAGGACAGGCCATGGAGAACTGGGAGCCTTGTTATGCTGATGGGCGGGATGTAAATTGCCAACAGACACTCGGGAGAAGTGTATGGTGTTTCCTGAAACATCTAAGAAACAAAGCAACAGAGCCTAGGGCACTTTCACATATGGTCCTATAGCTTAGGGAAATAAAAATCAAAAAGACACAGCCACCCCAAAGTTTGGGACGCCTCTGTTTACAAGAACCTCGTTTACCGTACAAGTTCAATATCACAGAAAGTGAAAAATGGATAAAGAACTTGTGGTACTTACGTACAATGCAGTATCACTCAGCAGTGAAATCTATGTCATCAGGCCCGTAGCAGCACAATGAGTGGATTCAGGTACGATGATTCTAACTGAAATAAGTCACACAGAGAAAGAAACCTCATAAGATATCAGTAATACACGGAATGTAAACTTGGCTACACAGGAACTGAATTACAGAACAGAACAGGGTCTCAAATTTAGAAAACCAACTTATGCTTGCTTAAGGGTAAAGGTGAGTTGGGGTGCTGCATAAAACCAGAGATTGAAATGAGCACAGATAAAGTTCCTTAAGCCAAATATGGAATAGACAAGAGCTACTCCTTGCTCAACGAAATGGACTCAACACCCCATATTAAACGCCTAAGAATGTACCTGACTCTTAAGTATCTTAAAACCTATGGATTGCTATGTCTCCGAAAGAGAATCAAGCATGTGTACAGGGGCATAAACTCAGCAGTGATAGGATTGGAGAGGTTCGGTGAGCAAATGAAGACCCTTTGAAGTCACATTGTCTGGTACCCATTCCACGGGTCTCAACTCTCCAGGTTTAAGGTATTCTTCCTTCAGCTAAAACATGCATGTGGAACCCAGAGTATGATCAACCGTGTGAAAGGGAGACGTGTTCAAATATGTCTCAGTTTTCCTCCCCTGGTACTCGGGTGCAACATTCCAGACGCTTTACTAACACTCTCCCTACTTGGAGAGTCAGCACCTTTAACCTCCTGTTTGGCCCAGTTTGCAATTTCTGCGGAAGATGAACAGGAATAGGGAGAACCAATGAGAGACTAGCTGGAGGTGTCTGGATGGGCAAATTTAACTCTCATTTCCCACCAGGAAGAGGAAATAACCAAAGGCTCAGCGTGCCGTGCCGGAACCAGATTAGGGCCTGAAGCCAGCCTGCGGTGTTGCGGCCAGCTCAAAAGAAAGCGAGTTGAAGAAAGGAGCTCAGGGACACTGTAATTCACAAACCTGCAGAGTTATAAATGACAGCTATCGTCCAAAAATATACTGAAGTAAGGCTGCCAAGAGAAGTTGAAAGCGGGGCAGAATTGCAGGAAACCGATTTCAGGAGGTAGACTGGAACTGCATTGAAAGCATAGGAAAAGAGGCAGAACGTCCACAATGATGCACTTGGCCAAAAAGGGCGTATGCGTTTTTTCCTGAATATATTCAGGAAAAAACGCATACGCCCTTTTTGGCCAACCAAGCAAGCTTGCAAAGGAAATCTGCACTACAATGAAGTCTCACTTCCCCCCGGTCAAAAGGGCCATCTGAAAAAAGTGTAAAATCCAGAAAGGCAGAACAGGCCACGGAGAACTGGGAGCCTTGTTATGCTGATGGGCGGGATGTAAATTCCCAACAGCCGCTCTGTAGAAGTGTATGGTGTTTCCTGAAACATCTAAAAAACAAAGCAACAGAGCCTAGGGCACTTCCACTTATGGTCCTATAGCTTAGGGAAATTAAAATCAAAAAGACACAGCCACCCCAAAATTTGGGACGGCTCTTTTTACAGGAATCTCTTCTGCGGCACAAGTTAAATATCCCAGAGAGCAAATAATGGATAAAGAAGTTGCGGTACTTATGTACAACAGAATACCACTCAGCAATGTAATCTATGTCACCAGGCCCGTACCAGCATAATGAGTGGATTGAGGCACGATGATTCTAAGTGAAATAAGTCACACAGAAAAAGAAACATCATAAGGTATCACTAATACATGGAATGTGAACTTGGCTACACATTAACTGAATTACAAAACAGAACAAGGTCTCAAATTTAGAAAACCAACTTATGCTTGCTTAAGGGGGAAGGTGAGTTGGGGTGCTGCATAAAAGCAGAGTTTGAAATTAGCACAGATACCGTTCCATAAGCCACATATGTAATAGACAAGACCTACCCCTTGCTCAACGAAATGGATTCAACAATGAGGTATCACCTCACACCTGGTAGAATAGGCATCATAGAAAATCTACAAACAAAAAATGCTGGAAAGGGTGTGGAGAAAAGGAACCCTCTTCCACTATTGTTGGGAATATAAATTGATACAGTCATTATGGAGAACAATATGGAATTTCTTAAGAAACTAACAATAGAATTACCATATGATACAGCAATCCCAGTACTGGACATATACCCAGACAAAACCATAAATCAAAAAGAGTCATTCACCGCAATGTTCATTGCATCACTATTTACAATATCGAGGTAATGGAAGCAACCTAAATGCCCACAGACAGACGAATGCATAAAGCTGTGGTACATATATAAAATGGAATATTACTAAGCCATGAAAAGGAATGAAATTGGGTCATTTGTAGAGACGTCGATGGATCTAGAGACTGTCATACAGAGTGAAGTAAGTCAGAAAGAGAAAAACAAATCTTGTATATTCATGCATATATGTGGAACCTAGAAAAACTGTACAGATTAACCATTTTGCAAGGCATAAATAGAGCAACAGATGTAGACAACAAACGTATGGACAACAAGGGGGGAAAGCTGTTGGGGGGGTGGTGGTGGGAGGAGTTGAGAGACTGGGATTGGCATGTATACATTTATATGTATAAAATAGATAACCAATAAGAACCTGCTGTATAAAAATATAAAATAAAATTCAAAATTAAAAAGAAATAAAATTTAAAAAATAAAACAGAAAAAACAATTATTCCCTGCACATACATGTATTTATATGAATAAATTATTTCCATGCTTATATCTGTAAATACAAAAAAGAGGAATAAAATCTACCTTGAACCAAAAACGAAAAAGAGAAAAAAACACAGAACCCACCAGTTACACAGAGGAAAACCGTATCAGGGCACTTGCTCCAGTTGTAAACAATTCTGAAGTTGGTCAGTGGTGGGGAATCGTCTCCCATTCAGCCAGCAGCCCCCACGCAACAAGCGTCCTCATTGCAAAGCTGGGGCACCGTGCCGAGGCATCTGTGAGTAAACGTGAGCTGAGCCCCAGGCCAGTTGCTGCTGAACTATTCCCACCCGTCCCAGGTAAAACACCTGAATATATACAAGGACTTGAAAGCCTAGAGGAAGGGCCATAGAGCCACACGAGTGACAGCATGCCGGCCGACTTGGTGCCTGCAGGCCAGCCAGGATGGTCCTGGCCCTGCGTGCTCTTCTGGAAGATTTCCATTTCCCTGCCTGAGATACCCGTCCTGTCCCTGCCCCCACTGCTTTTTTCCTTCCTCACCTCTGCCCAGGGAGAAATTCCAGCAGCAGGTATGGGTGACACATCCTCTTCTTTAGCAGGTGGCAGCCTGGCAACTGCTGCAGAAAGTCCAGCAGAGCCCCACTCACACTGGGCCACCCACAAAGCCGTGGCCTCTCACTCCCTCCCACCAGCCCAGCCCCGAGACTGCTGACAGGGCAGAGAAAATGGCGTCAGGCACGGCTGCAGGGGCTCTTGCTGCCTGGAGTGGTATTTATATTGATCTCAACCCAGGCACACCTGGGGAGGGCTGGCCGGCACGGTAAGGCTGCCCAGGTCAGCCAATCATCACCCCTCAGGGGCTCACAGTTGCAGAAAATGGAACTTGCTGAACCGGCCAGGTCCAAGGAACAGGTGTGGGCTCCTGAGAGTCAGGATAGACAAGGGGCTGCAGCTTTGGCTTGTTTTCTAATCATTTTATCTGGCCCATGAGTGGGAGACAACTTCAAGAAAACCCTCTCCTAATGAGAGGAACCCAGGAGTCAGGGAGAGGAGGGGTGGGTGGTGGTTGGAGACAGAGGCCTGGTGCCCCGGGTGCAGTGGAAGTCTCTGGAAGACCAGGTGGAGGGAGGCCTCACGGAGTGATGCCCAGGGTCACAGACCTGTCGCAGCTGCTGTTTGTTAGTTCAAGTCCTGCTCTGAGGTGCTCTGTGTCAGCTCTGAGCGACAGGTGAGCTGGGGGTGCTCTGCAATGAGGGCTATGTGCACGGTTCCTGTGTGCCCAGCCCTGCCACGGTACCTGCAAGGGTAGCTCTGTATCCTGGGAGGGGCCTGATCACGAGAGCCCCGTGGGCTGGGGTGGGGGTGGGGTACCTGCCCAGGTGAGCTCCATATTCTGCGATTGGTCTGACCACGAGAGCCCCATGGGCTGCTGGGGACCTGGTAAAGGATGTCAGGACAGTCAGTGAAGCCACCGAGGATATACCTCCAGTTGCTCCTAATTCCTACACCCTGCTGGTCATTCTACCAACCACCAGGACATGGTATTCTGTATTAGTCTTCAATGATGCCTTCTTTTGTATTCCATTAGTCCCAGAGTCACAAGAAATTTTGGCTTGTGAGTGGCAGGACTCAACGTACAACTAAAACAATACTTCCGGGCCGTCTGGCCCCAAGGGTGCAAAACTTCCCACACCGTCTTTGGGGAAAGCTTAGCTAAAGACCTAAAAGTTCTACCTCTGGAAAAGGAAACCCTCCTTCAATATGCAGACGACATTCTGATCGCCAGCCCTACTAAGGAGGCCTCTGAACTACCAAGCCAATAAAGGATAGAAGTTGTCCAAGAAAAAGCTCAAATATCACAGACTGCGGTGACCTGCCTGGGCTTCATTCTCACACAAGGTCAGAGAAGCCCATCCCAGGAAAGGGAAGAAACCATTTTCAGCCTTACCCCTTTCTAAAACTAGAAGACAGCTTAGGGGTTCCTGCGGAGGCCAGGGTTTGCTGCTTCTGGATCCCTAACTACAGTCTACTAGCTGGGCCTCTATATGAAACACTGAAAGGAAAAGATGATGATCCTTTTGAATAGAATCCAGAAGTGGCCTTTCAAGAATGGAAAGAGCAGTCAATTCAGACCCTTGCCCTGGAACTCCCTAATTTAGCTAAACCCTTTGACCTTTACATTCCCGGTGAAAGGTGAATCGCCATTGGAGAATTAGTGCAAAAACTGGGACCACTTGAAATGGAACAATGCAAGAATGCCATCCAGGTAGGATAAACTACGGTCACTAAGGAGCTTGGCCCACTGCCACATCTGGCCAAGATACTGGCGGTATCTAAAAACCTGGAAATCAGCAGCCCAAAAGGCCACCTCCCTCCTACGGGAAAAGGACCCCACGTGGTGATCCTAACCACCAACCATGCCCTGAAGTTGCAGGGTTCGCTCCGTGGGCACACTGACCTCGAGTGAGGAGGCCCTCCAACTCCAACATCCAGAGAGATAACCGGGGGCAACAGGGCACCATGACGACTCGTGTGAACATCACTTGACCTGGAGTTTCTCTCATAAAACAACAAGAGTGTGTCCCAAAAGAGTAGACTACTGCTTGCAGGACTTACTGCACCCAGAGGGGAGCTAATAATCTTGGCGGGGGAACAGTATACCACACTGTCACCATAGAAAAGCCTACAGACACCGTGATGATGGTGGCCAATAAGACCGGCTGGACTCCTGTTTACTTCAAAAGGCTGTTGACTCAGTAGCCATCATGGTCCTTATCACCACTGACCCTGGACTGTCTGGGAGTTGAGCGGGCAGGGCTCTGACACCTGGTGCTGTTTGTACGTTAATTCAGGGGCCTAATTGAAGAAAGCGCAGACTACTGGTCAGAGCATCTAGGCTGGCAGAAACGGTCAGCCTAAGGTGGCCGAACAAATGTGGGGCGGGGTGAAACCGGCCCCCACAGCGTCTCTGCACATCTCTTTCCTGGACCCTTAAAGGTCATTAGAATCTATAACACTTCCAATGCTGGTGCTCAGGTGGACGAGCAGGGAGGCAGGGGTCCTGGGGACAATCAACGTCACCGGGAGGCTGCTGGGGAGAAGCTCTGACCCTCGCCCCAGGGTATGAGGGCTCCCAACTCAGCACTCAGCAGTTACAGAAGAAGGGTCTGCACCCTCAGCACTCCAAGAATGAGGAACGGGACAAAAGGCAGAGGAGGGGTTTGTCCCCAGCAAAGCCCATTAAAAATCCCTGGGAGATAAAAATAGAATCTGGGCAATAAAGTCAAGTCTAACCTTTTTTATCCTTTGTGCTTTGTCTAATTTCACGTGCTCCTAGGGTCCCGCATGCAGAGGTTCCACACCCGGCACTTCAGACCAGATTTCCTAGTGCAGAATGGCTGGGTCGACACCTCAGCTCCTGGGGCCCAGTGCAGACTCCACGATATAGAGCCTGAGCTACAGCCAACCCGGCCCTCGAGAGCTCTGCCGCCTCCCTCCCTCCCACTGACTCTGACAGGATCTCTACACAGCAGCCCAGCCCACAGCCCACGGGGTAGTGCATGCTCTCACCTCTCCATTCTCTGATCAAAATATAAAGTTTCCTTTGCTTGTGAACCAAACTCAGTCTCGATCTGTTGGCCCCAATGACACTGGGCAGGGGGACACTTGTTGGGGTCCACTCTGGAGGATCAGTAACAGAAATTGAGACTATTGTAACCTCAATGAACAGATGTGTGAGCCAAACTGTAGTTAACATAGAACAGTGTATAAGGCTCGGGTAAAATAAGATGTTTCTAACACTTCCATTTGATATTTCCATCACTTTTTATAAGCAAGTTCAGTGAAAAGGTTTGTCTTATTCGTCAGGTCAATATTAGAGAAACGAAGTGATTTCTTTCCAAGGATGTACATCTAATAATCTTGGTTAAACCTTCAATCTTGTTTTAAATGCTTTTCCATTGAAAATGATACCTCTCTTTCAGCTCCCCCATTTCTGAGAAGTATAAAATCTTATAATTTATTATTACCAAAGGGGAAAGGTGGGAGGAGGGATAAATTAACAGTTTGGAATTAACACATACACACTGCTATGTATAAAATAGATCATCAACAAGGAACTACTGTATAGCACAGGGAACTACACTCAACATTTTGCAATAACCTATAAGGGGAAATAATCTGAAAAAGAATAGATATTTTTATTGACATCATCTATCAATGATAGTTAAAGTGTAGCCTAAGGGAAGCTGGTGGTGAGTGCTTCTGACCCTGAAGACTTCAATCATCTAAAGTTTGGACTCTGCCTACTTCCCAAGGCCCTTAATGAACATATGTGTAGCCGTAGCTTAAAAACTTCCCCAGTTTGGGTTTCGGGGAGACACTGATTTTGAAAAAGCCCTGGTGTTCTCCTTACATGAATGGGACTCTTCCTACTGCTAAAACATGTCTGTCACACCCAGAGGATGGTATACCGTCTGATCGGGAAGAGTTTGGAAAAGGCATCTCATCTCCTCATCTCCTGGTGCTCGGGTTCACCCCTCCAGCGTCTTTACTAACAGTCTCCCCACTTGGAGATGTCAGCACTGTCAACATCCTGTTGCGTACAGTTTGGAATTTGTCCAGAGGATGAAGCGGAAGGATGAGGAACAATGAGAGACAAGTCCTAGATGTTCAGACAGGCACATGTCACTCTAATTTCCAATCAGGAAGACGAATTGACCAAAGGCTAGGGTTGCCCATGGAAACAGTATAGGGCTTGAGGAAATCCCACTGCTTTGTGGCCAGTTCCCATAAACACAAGTTGAACAATGGAACTCAGGGGCAGTAAAATTCACAAAACTGCAGAGTTGAAAATATCCATCACTGAAAAATGTCTTGAGGAAAGTCAGAGAAAAGGACTTGTAAGCAAGGGAGAATGGCAGGAAAGGGATTTGAGGAGGTAGAAAGGACTCGCCATTAAGCACAAGAAAAGGAGCTGAACATTGCCAACATTGCCAACATTGCGGTTGGCCAAAAAGGGTGTATGCGTTTTTTTCTGTATATATTCAAGAAAAGGGCATACACTTTTTTAGCCAACCAAACAGGTGGGCACTGGAAGTCAATACTACAAAAGATATCACTTCGCATCAGTCAGAAGAGCCATCCTCATAAAGCGTAAACAACAGAAATGCAGGACAGGGCAACGAGAAGAGGGAGCCCTGTGAGACTTATAGTGGAAATGTATATTGCCAACGGCCATTCTGGAGAAGTGTATTGTGTTTACTAAAGCATCTAAAAAATGAGCTACAGAGCATAGGGCACTTGCACTCATGGGCGTATATCTTGGGAAAAACAAAAATCGAGAGGACACAGGCACCCCAATGTTTACCCCCTCTCTGTTTAAAAGATCCTCGACTAGGATATAACTTAAATGTCTCTGGAGGGAAAAAATGGATAGAGATGTGGTACTTAGGTAGAGTGGAATATTATTCAGCCTGGAAATCAATGAAATATGGCCAGTTGTAACAACTCCGGAGGAGTTACGTATGATCATTCTAAGTGACAGAATTCAAAAAGAAAAAGACACATATCATAAGATATCACTTAAAGGTGGAATCCAAAATGGCTACACATGAAATAAATTACAAAACAAAAACATAGTCAAATATGTAGAAAACACGCATAAGGCTGCTAAACGGGAAAGGTGGGGAGGGGTGAGGCATCATCCAGGAGGTTGAAATTAGCAAAGATACCATTCCAAATACCAAACTGATAATCAACAAGGCCTACACGGTAGCTAAAAGAACTGCACTCAGCACACTCAAGTCACCGGAAAAGAATATATACGACTGGTAAGAATCTGAAAAAGAATTTATTGATGGCTCTCTGTACGTGAATCAAGTGGATGTACAGCAGCAAGAAACAGAGCTTTGAAAATCAGCTGTAACCAATATAGTAATAAATTGAAAAAAATAAACGACAGAGAGACAGAGAAAACCTCTTACAACTTTTCCTCAGGGACGGTGATGCAACATGGATTGAACACATCTAGACCCACAGCAGGATGAGACATAAGGCTGGAAACTGTTTGCGCTAAGAGAAATGTGAGGTTGGGTGAGGAAATGCACACCCTTTAAAGTAATACTACCTGGTACCCATTCAATGGGTCCCAAATCTGCAGGTTCAAGGGATCTTCCTACAGCTAAAACATGCATGGAAAACCCAGAGGACTGTACACCATGTGATCGGGAGATGTGTCTAAAATGCACCTCATTTATCCTCTCCTGGTGCTCCTGTTCACCATTCCAGCCATGTTACTTAGAATCTCCCCACTTGGAGAATCAGCACATTTAAACTTCTGTTTCACACATTTTGCAAATTGTGAGGAGGATGAACGGGAAGAGGGGGAACCAATGAGAGAATAGTTGTAGGGGTTTGGACGGGCACATATCACTCTAATTTCCCATTAAGAATAAGAATTAAAGAAAGGCTCAGCCTGCCTCGCCGGAGCCAAAATAGGGCCTGAAGCAATCCTGCGGGTTTGAGGCCAGCTCACAAAAGAGCAACTTAAAAAATGGAGCTCAGGGTCACTGCAATTCACAAACCTGCAGAGTTATAAATGAAAACTAACGTCCAAAAATATGTTGAGGTAAGGCAAAGAAGAGGATCTGAATGCAAGACAGAATTGCAAGAAACAGATTTCAAGAGATAGATTGGACTCGTCTTTAATGCACATGAAAAGCGGCAGAATTTCGACAATGATGCAGTTGGCCCAAAAGGGCGTATGCGTTTTTTCCTGATTATATCCAGGAAAAAACGCATACACACTTTATGGGCAATGAAGCAAGTAAGCAATGCAAATGTGCACAACAAAGAAGTCTCACTTCCCACCGGTCAAAAGGGCCATCCTAAAAAAGTGTAAAATCCAGAAATGCAGGACAGGCCATGGAGAACAGGGAGCCTTTATACGCTGATGGGCAGTGTGTGAACTGCCAAGAGCCACTCTGGAGAAGTGTATGGTGGTTCCTAAATCATCTAAAAAACAGAGCTACAGAGCATAGGACACTTCCAATCATGGGAGTATATCTAGGGAAGTCTAAAAATCAACAAGACACAAGCACACCACAGTTTAGGGCTACTCTGTTTACAAGAACCTCAACTTCAATACACCTTAAATATCCCAGCAAAGAGAACAATGGATAAAGAAGATGTGGTACTTATGTACAATGGAATATCTCTTCACCATGAAATCAATGTAATAAGGCTAGTAGAAAGATAAAGAGTGGATTTAGGTCCGATAATACTACTTGAAATAAGTCAAACAGAAAAAGAAACATATCATAAGATATCACTTATAGAGGGAGGGTAAATATGGCTGCACAAGAAATGAATTACAGAACAGAACAGTGTCTCACATTTAGAAAACACACTTATGTCAGCTTAAGGGGAAAGGAGAGGTGGGGTGATGCATAAAACCAGAGTTTGAAATTAGCACAGATACCGTTCAATAAACCAAATAGGTATTAGACAAGATCTACACCTTGCTCAATGAACTGGCCTCAACACACCCTATACACCGCAGAGAAATATATCTGAGTAATAAGAATCTTAAAACCCATGTATTGATATATC